>NC_083561.1:27255986-27556023 GCF_019925205.1 Metopolophium dirhodum | reverse complement strand
ATCTGCAGGAATAATATATTATATTATCAAGCTTGATATACAAACATGAGTTATTAATAAACAACAACATTTGCACTGTGTTATCTGGAAAGCATATACCTTTCACCAGCGACTTTTTGGAAAAAATAATTAAACACCATGGTCTTGTATATAGGTGTATAATACCATGTTTGAGTACTTACAGTTTAATGCATTATAAAATACCATGATATTATATTAATATATTTCCGAGTAAAATTATTTGTACACTTCGTGGAGATTTAAAGTATAAGCATGTAATGCGCAAATAGTTTTGAAAGAGGTTGTCGCTTTTTCCGTGGTAGGTATTGCAAGCTCTACTGAAAATACATAATGATCAGTTGAATAAAAAATGATCGAAATGTCGTGGGATGAGAGTTAATAATATATTTTAAAACAAAATACTCGGTAGCAGTTAAAATAAAAATATTATATTCGTATATGCAAAACCCAGAAAACCACAATTCGCTGGTATAACATTATTATATAACTTAAATTATTTCTGAAGTGCAAAGTACAAATACGTATATCCCGTGGTGATCTTATGTTACATTAGATAAATACAATCAATCAATAATAATAATACTATATTTGCAAATATGTGTCATATTTAATAAAGGATTTTATAGTGTGCGATATGTACAGAAGTATCGAATTACAATAATATCGCGTAGTAACTAAATTCATAACTGGTTAGAATATTATATTGTCACATATGAGTTATGACATTAAAAGTAATAATATTTACCATTGTTTATGTAGTATTCGATAACGTATCTTTGAAGTAGTACACTAAAATTAATAAAATAATGATATTACGAAATATTATTATTATTATATAATGATACCTATTTATGAATACAATTTCGAGTATAATCTATACATGAACGTTTATCAATATGTCTTATTAGTTTTAATTCTAAAATGGTTTTAGATTTAACTGTACAACCAAATGATAGGTAGGTTACTAATATCGTTATGATCGTTTTATTACTGGTACGCACCGAAAACGTATCTATATCTTAACACTTTAGTTTTAGTGCTTTTTGAACCTTAATCAAAATATATAATGTACCTACCCAGTACCCAAACCCATAATTATTACGAATATAATATAATTTATGAAGGTAATCGAATATCGTGGATACCTACCTATGTATAGTTTAGAAAGTTATGGTTTCGATTATTTTAATGTGCAGACTGAATATTATTTTAATAATAATTAAATTGTTGTGTATACTTATTTTAAAATGTTCTATAAAAAATTGATGAACATTTTCCTCAGTTAAAGCGGAAATCAGTAGAAATCTACCGATGAAAATATACCTATATTATTTTATTACCTATTGATTCACAATGTTGAAAATATTGTGTCACAAAAAATACGATAAGCCGAATGCGAATCGTCATTTTTATAAACTCGGTGGCAAGCCCGATAATAATATAATGTAGGTACAACAAAGGAAAATCGACGGGAAAAAAAACACGGAAGAGGGTGCACATACAATATTTACATATAAATGATAATACCTACATTGAATTATTTCGAATATTTTATAATGCGCACAATGAACCGACGTGCCCGAGCTATTGGCGTATCCTATACTTGTACATAAAAACGATTGATATCGGTGAAATATAAAATTCTTTTATTTATACATACTTATTACAATATATATTATTAATATAATGTTATAATAAATAATACTATAACGTAACTATATTACCGGGAACGCGGTTGAAAACGGTATTGACGTCACAAGAAAGTAGAAAGCTATCCACATGAAATTGGAAACAGCGCATTAATTTATGAAATAATATAATTATTACGCACCAAGTACGAAACAATATGAATTAACTGAAGTATAATAAAGAGAGGAATATTATTATATTCTCTCTCGCCGCCGGTCTCCATGAAAATCTTATAAAAATGGGCCTCGAGGCTCGAATATTGTCCAAGCTAAATAATATGCATCTTAATATAATATTATTATACCGTTTTAAGTACCCCGCCGTTGATAAATTGCGATATTTTGAAAGACTACGACGCCCACGTTCCGCGATGATAAAACGGCCATTGTCTGGACCTATTATTTCACGTTTAATAATAATATATTATACATATATATATATATAACGAATATAAGGTTTTGTAATTTTGTGCACTTCAAAAATTGTTTTGCAAATACTGCGCACATTGTCTAATACTTTCCTCGCGATTTTGTAAATAAGGGAACCAATTTCACCGCACTCGCTACGAACGAATTCTGATTTCGTGACAATTTAAGTAACAATAATATTAATAATATTATGTTATTTTACGGTAAGACTCCCTATTAAGATGCTCTGTATTAACAAATTTATATAATATATAAGAATATTATGTATATTTACCGCCAAATAATGACGATAAGTATGATAATGAATATAAAACTATAACGGTTTACTTTGTATATTTCCTCTACGAGGAGATTCTATGAATCATAAATATGTTTTTGTTGTTAATAACTAATAAGTAACCACGACAATGAAAACCTTACGAAAAATCGGTCAGAAACGAGTATCCAGCCTAAAGACATATTTATATGTTAAAAATGTTGGTTGCAGGTATATATCAAATAATAATTTTAAATTATATTACATAATATTATTTCCCCTTTCGTTATTTATATTATTAATAAATCAAGACATTTTTTTATGGAAAACAAATTAAATCTGATTTTTTTCCTTTTAGTAATTTTGAGGTTCAACTTTTTTTCCGATAAAAAATTAAATTGCACTTTTTTAATGCCTCTATTTATTTTTCCAGATATTTTTTCCAACTCCCCGTCGATTGTAGAGGGATTGTTATCATATGATGGAATGATAGAATGAGGTATTGAACGCATTACTAGGGCAATTATTATACAACAGCAACGGTAAATGTATAATATGGTCACAGAGCGGTTGGGGTTAAAGTTACCATATACCTGAGTGTGATTACGAGAGCGAAAAATCATAAAATAATATTATAAGACGTAGTATGATACTTGATATTTTTCCTCTGCAAATAAAATTGAGGAATCATAGATATATTTTAGGGTATTATAATTTATAGTGTATAGTGTAGTGGAAATATATCTTGTGGCATGTTACATTTTGTTAGAAATTTAATTTAATTTTTTATTGTTTTTTTTTTTACTTTTGATTTGCATTTTTATGGCAATATGCGTTACGAAAATCGGCCTCGGAAAAATAGGTTGTGAAAAAAAAAGTTTTACTCAGCAAGAAAACATATTTATGTCAATAATAATAATGTGTATATTATGACTTTAAAAATGCAGAATTAAACGCATTTGGACAACTATAATTATACAGCTGATGTAACGTTAAAATAAACTACTGTTTTAACGTTATACCTACAGTAACAATATTATAATATTACGTATTTTGATGGACGAGTCGAGGTAAATATTTTATTTAAAAAAAAAAAGACATTACACGATGTTATAATAATATGTTAATAATATGACGTATTGCACGTGATTACGGGAATGCATTTTCAAACAAGCATTTCCTGGCTCTGAGTGACACTACTTCAGAGTTTACTTACAGTCTGTTGCTGTCAGGGTTGTACAATAAATCCTTAGCGCATTTGAACAATGTTACTTTTTAAACTTTGATGACTGACATATTATCATGCGAAAATACGACGCCTAAATACACTAGTGTTAATATATTCCTGGAAAAATTTATTATACCTATTTACGAGTGAACGTCGTCAGTATCCGTAGATAGGATAATATAATGAAATAATAATATGTAAATGGCATCATCTGAACGGTGTTCACTTGACAGTTTGTGTCCTTGTTTCTTGTTGTTCATAAATCCCATTCACACATCGTCCCACATTATTACATGATACTATAATACAAGTGCCTACAGTCTACACGATAGTAAAGCAAATAGGTAGGTACCTACATGATGTATCTAATGTATAGATGAGAAACGTTCAGCTAATTGATTATGATATGACGGTGAGGGTCGGATTTTTTAAGTTATTAAAAATATTTACTCTAAACTAGTGGTTCTCAACCGGTGTATTGCGTTTTACTATGATGTGTGTTATCAACAAAAAATGTTTATTTATATTGTTCGTGTTCAAAGTATATACATATATGACATATTATCATGGCTAACTAAATCTTAAAAGATATAATTATTACGACTACCTATACGTAAATATAGACATAAACTAATGTCAATTGAGAATTGTCCATGTTTATATAGTTGTATAGCCATTATGTTAGCGAGAAATCATTCTGGACTCACTGACTGTTTTTCCCTGTTTAAACAATGTGTTTTTCACAAACTCGACAAAATAATGTATCACCTTCAACTGTAGTAAAATGTAGTGAATTTTTCGTTAAATGGTTCTATCCTTTGAGCCAACAAAGATATTAAACTAGTTAGTATTTTTGGCATAATATTAAAATAATAATATTGACTTAGGAAAATTAACGCGAACTCTGTGTACACTAAAATGTGTATTATTTCATAGGATGTCTAAAACTTGGTAGGTGATGAAAACAAAATTAAACCGGCCCTCTCCACACGTCCAAAGCCAGTTGGTTATCAAGCAATTATGTTACATCATCGTTTATCTTTATACTTGTTCAATTTATTAGATCGAAATACCTATTTTATTTGTGATTGCAGTAGGGTTCTCTGATTCTACAGTCATAAAGTCATAAAAGTTGATACGATTTATTGCATAGAGTGACGATTATGTTTCGATGTAAACAAACAACAGTTTACAAAATTATTCCTATATTATTCAAAACTAACGATCATGTCTGTGCTAACAATATTATATTCTTTAACCTAAAAATATTATCCTTTATATGCAAAATAAACTTTTATCGTTTAATTCTCTAGATCATAAATTACACACATTTCTCACTCTTGTCAAAAAGCTTCAGTTCTGATAAAATAATATGTAATATCCTAAAAATCTGACCTCTAATAAATCATGAGCGATACGTTTAACTGGAAATGTGAACTAGTGAATGAAAGGGATTAACTTGAGTTAGCTAAGTTAAGTCATAAGTTAATAGTTAACAAACAATATATTAAATTCTGTAAGTTTAAAGTTAAAATGGAGAAAAATATTAAATTAACAGTTAGAAACAAGTAAATTTATATTTTTAAATTAACACCTGTGTGGCTGTGTCACATATTATATCATATAGTGATTGTATAACTTACAATTTTATTAAATAATAATTAAACAACACAGTCTGTTAAAAATGCATCCTAGCTACTAGCTATTCTTTCTAATTAAACATTATAATAGCAGCTGTATAGTGGTTTAAATTAAATTTTTTTTGTGCAAACTACATTAAGTATTAAATTAATAAATATTTCGTCGTTTATTTTTATTTAATAACATTATATTATATTGCATAAATACAGAAAATTTAATTTATTTAATCTGCATTTAATATTGTACCTCAATGTATAAAAATTATTTATTTTAATGTATTATATTTAAGAGTAACTGAAAAAATCTAAATTATTATATAATGGATAGATTCCTAATAAATTGTGAAGTAATTCATAAACAATTAAAAAATTAACCAACTAGTTAAGTATAAAAGTTTTTAAAAGCTTAACTTTTTAGCTAGTTAATATAGATTTATTTTAGTTAAAAATTGACTGGTTTATTCACAATTTTAATAATGTAATGTCGTAATCGTCGTCTTCGAAGCCAGTCGGAGCTTCATTTCTCACGCTGATAGTATAATGTATATTTTTTACAAAACGTGAAGACCATACTATTTCGTTTTATTTTATTATCTATTATCATTGTTCTATGATGTTTCACGGAATGAATCATATAAGTTTTCAGTCTCAAAAAGTTAACACAGTGCTTAGTTGATGGTTATATAATATTATTATTGAGTACATATAGAGTGATTGTCGTTTTTATAATATGTGGTAAATAGTTTAATTAAGTACATATTTCGTCGACATAGTGTGCAAGCGCGGAATTTAGGTGGGGCATAGGGGTCATGGTCCCTCTAGACATCATAAACTACCTATCAATATTAATTTCTTGTTGGTCTTTCAAGTTGTGCTATCACATTTGACGGCCAGTGGTCCCAGTGACTGACTTACGTCTGGCCGTGTTGTTGATATTACAGTATAGGCCTAAGTGGGTAAATAGTAAAAAGTAGAATTTAGTGTGTAATATAACATATTGATTGTGAACTATGTTATTTTGGTCTACCGTGCGCAATGTACATACCATGGCTATCTACACGGTATAGTATATATAACCATGGTACATACACAGATACACTGAATGAGACCACTTGAACGGAAAAGTGTAGTGGCTCACTCTGTATAATATCTACCACGGAGGCGTCGTCTGCAGTTCATCGCACACATAATATTATGATAGTGCATTAGCAATATATATTATATTTACTAGGTCATAGTATCAGAACTAAAACTATAATATGCTTACCATTATTCATAATATAAATGTATAGATAAAATAGAAAATCCGTCTGCATTTGACCATGGGTTAACGTTAATTAAGTTAAGGTGTTAAAAATAAAAATAAAAATATATATTATAAATTGCACGGTAAACACTGCAGTAATGCATTAAAATGATTAAACATATGAAATAAAAAAATTGTATGTAAAAGGTTTAAAAATATTATACACACTATGATAATATAATTGATATGTAAAACGACCTTCGTTCGCTGAAAGTTTATGATTTGTCGTGTTGGGAACTAATGCGTTGAAATACGCGTTTAATGTGATGTAATATTTAATGAAAACTTTGTGTGTTTAATCTCTAAATGAAAAATGTGAAAGGAAAAAAATGTTTAATTATAAATTCAGCTGTATAGTAACAGTACGAAGAAAACTTTGAAATTAGAGTATGTTTTAAAATATTAAAGACTCAAGGCCTTAGTAAAACCGAATCTCATTAATAACAGATCTGCGCCATTAACTTGTATCTACCGCTTTATTAAATTATTATATAAATATGGACTACACAAAAAATATAGAAATTGATAAACATGTTTTGCCATTATTTCTTATTTTGTATTGCATACCTATATACAATTCATATAGAACACTGCAATAACAAGTATTGATGGACCGTTAAAACTTGAAAGCTTTAAGACTAAATATACTTTTTTTGTACATTTGTGTGTCGTATGTCTTCCACTTTTATTTTAAAATTACTACTGTCTTCTCAACTTAATCGTTTTTATCTGCAACCATAAAAAGGTCAGGTCTAGTAATAAACTAGATCAAACTTCATACCAGTGTAATGTTAAACGCAATTAATAATGTGTCTGTTCAATAAGTGATTACTGATAATTGTAACCATATTATTATATAATTTCAAAACTATTATATTAACGACTGTCAAATGTAAATATATAATTTAACCCTTTATCAATTTATAATGGATTTTTTGATTTATTTTCTGACATTATTAGTTTTTTAGATCATACTACATTGTTATACTCTATAGTCTATACTCGACCAGTGATATACAACCTTTTAACCTCCGTAGACTAAAGATAAGTAATTATGGTTTAAACGAGGCGCCACATTAAAATGAAATCGCGAAAAAAAATTATCGATTACCCGTGGTTTCAAAAATATATTCAATTTTGATGTTATAATCATTAATGTCGAAATAAGCGCAATATTTTAACAGCGTGTGTAAAGAAAAAACCGTCAGCATTTGCAATAAATTTGATTTAGTGATTATAAACGATCTTGGTCGTGTGTGCTCGAGTATATTAAAAATATAGCGCACTGAACTATCAAACTTATAATAATATTGTATAGAGAATAATAATCGAGAAATATTATATTTGCGGGGGGTCAACTGCTGTTGAGTTCAGTACGAACATTTCAGATGATTTCTGCGTGGTAATAAAAAATACACACACACACACACACACACACACACACACACACACACACACACACTCACACTCACATATATATTATATATTACCGGCTCACTATAACTATATATACAACACATAAATTAATGATAGATTATTCTTTTCTGCCAAAACTTTAAGGCTTACGTTATACGACTGTTTGAATAATTAATAATGGAAATTAATAATTCAACCTTTTAAATATTTATACGCATAAATTAGTTCTAGACATTGACTTTATCTCAGATTTTCATTACGATAATACATTTTGTTTTTTTTTTTTTGTATATTCACTACGGGTTTAGTTTAGTTATGCCCAAAAATACATAAACTGCTGCTATAATAATAAATGTGGTATGCAGCGAAAACTTTCAGGAATTATATTTTATAAATACGAGTATTAATCGGAAAAATGTTATCGACGAGATCCAAATATAGGATGAAACACCATCCTGTAAGCGTATAAACGTTGACAAATTCATAGTGTTATTAGTTATTACGGCTTATCGGTGGTTTCCCATGACGTCACCCGGCCAACTGTGCGTATAACTACTTATAATGAATATTATTTCAACAGACGAGCAGGATATTATAAACTACCCACACACACTGGCAGATATGTGGCCGGGTGTGGCGCGGTGGTTGGCCTCAGTTATAAACGTGTTCTGAGGTCAAGCATCATCCGGTGTCGCTAATTCCCAGATGGGTGACCATCCGGGTTTTTAGTGACAAATCCTCTCCACATATACACGTGTTCCGAACCAACCATACCCCCCTACAGTAAAAACAGGCCGCTAATATAACTATATGCAGTTAATTTTCGAGCTGTTATAATCGCAAAATAAATGCTAAATTAAAAAAAAAATAGGTTGCAGAAATAAAAATAGAATTTGGGTCATCAATCATAATTATTATACACGTGCAAATAGGCTCTGCATTTTTTTTGGTAGGTGGGGGTTAGGTTATTTTTATGATATCCATGAATATTATTTTTACTAGTTATTTATTTTAGATTCTGAGCGAAGCGATGAATGTATTGATTTTACAATGATGTGTGTTTTTTTTTTATTTTTTTATTTTAGATTCTGTGCGAAGAGATGAATGTATTGATTTTACAATGATGTGTGTTTTTTTTTGAATTTTTTTTGTGTCTGTCATTACCTGTTAGGACTGTAAAAGTGCTTGGATTTTCTTCAACAGTTTTCAAACGCGACGTGAAAAACAAAAAAAAAAATTAAGGAAAAATGGGAATTTTTACACAAAATCTGTTTTTGAGAAAATCAATTTTGGTTTTCGGTGTAACTCTAAAACAAATTACCGTAGGTACATGAAATTTGGGCTCAATTATTTTGAGCTGTTTACGGACATTTTCAGTTTCCATTTTTTTTAGTTTTTTTTTCTACAAATATCAATAAAATTTTATTTGTTGGGTAAAAAAGCTTGAAAATTTAATACAAGGCTCCTACTATATTGTTACAATGACATTTGAAAAATATTAAAAATCCTTAGTCACAGTTTTTTTTATAAGCATTTAAAGTTCAAATATTGACAAAATACGGAAAAATCACGAGCAATCATTAGCAAATTATTTTAAGTTGAGAATTCATAAAATTTTTCTTTTTACATCTAAGATTTGAAAATGTAATACAAGATTATCCATAAGTTTGTCTACCTTTATCAATAAAAAAAATGTCTACAAAAAAGTAAAATTAAATTTTTATGAACGTTTGAAATTCATATTTTTACAATATTTGATATTCACTCGATATCTCATGTAACGATTTTCTTATTTTGTTGTAATTAAAAAACGTATGACTGAAGATACTTGAAAATTTCACTGAATGTTTGTATTAGCATTTTCTATACACGATAAAATGTTGAAAATAATTTGACTCTTTTTGAGCAGTTTACGGACATTGTCAGTTCTCAATTTTTTTAGTTTTTTTTTTTATAAATTAAAATTGAAATAAAATTGTATTTGTTGGGTAAAAAAGCGTGAAAATTTAATATAATATAGGTTTTTTTTAACCTATGTATATCATAGGTATATAAATTATTGTTATATTAACTTTTAAATCAATACCAACGTACCGTAGAACTGTGGAATAGAATTGTATTATATTAGGAAAAATCATAACAATATAGAATAAGATTCGCAATCGTCATTGCATAACCACGTAACTGAAATTTTTTATCGAAGTTGACTTTTTTGAATTATCTTATAGAAACACGTGTTCTGAATATTTTATTCTCTTTAGAATAACCTGATAAAATCAAAATTTCCCTTCCGAAAACCAATCGATAGTGATAGCTGATATGTAACATTTAGTTTTTAGTCCCTCCTGAACAATTTGGCAATATGAATGTTTTGAAAACGTCATTATGTATACGAAATGTAATAATACTCATCAAAATGTAGGATATCCCCAGAAGATATCTTGAATTACAACAAAAAAAAAGTTAAAAACTAAAATCCTTCTTCTTCTTTAAAATTTAAATATCAAATTTCATCCAATTGAACTTAACATGTCTATAAACATTTTTTACATATATACATAATTTTTTTTTAATTTTTTTGTTCAGGTTTGATATAATTATAAGATAAATTGTATCTAATTTTCAATCTCTAGCTATAGAAATTAAACATTTAATGAATTAATAACTACAAAATAATTTGAACACTTTCGTACTTTTGATACATTTTGCCAAAGTTCAAACTTAAAATGCTTATAAAAAAACTTGTGCTTATATATTTTTAATTTTTTTTTAAATAATATCAACTCATGTGAATTCTTGTAGTAATGTTTCAAGCTTTTTGACAGAGTAAATTAAAAATTCATCGATATTTGTAAAAAAAAAAGATAAAAAAAAAATGAAACATGCCAAATCGCCTATAAAATACTCTAAATGTATATCGTATAGGTAATATTTATAACAATATAAAATTAAAATATAAGTATTTAGTGAAAATTTCGAGAACCTACAATTATTTGTTTTCGAATTACATCAAAAGAAGAAAATCGATTTTGTCGAAAATTTGTTTTGTGTAAAAATCACTCTTATCCCTATATATTTCCGATCATTTTGAAAAGCACTTATTAGTACTTAGTATGTTGAAGTTGAAAATCAAAACATTATTTTTACTATAAAACATGTACACATACAAAAAAAAAAACACGCGTCAGTAAAAAATCACACTACTTAGAATTGAACTATAAATTTCATTGAAATACACAATTTTATAAGTACATATATTTTTTTGAAATCAACTTCCACTTGGCAAATCGATAGTTCGGTACTTACAATCGCACGTGGTACAATATTATACCCAGTACTTTAGAGGAGGAATAGACGCATTATCAAACAGCTCCTATCTACCCCCCTCCACCATCTACTGTGCCGGTAACAGTTCATTATCTTAGTCTAAGGTAATATAAATTAATACATAATAATAATAATATAATATTATAATAGTACGTAATTTATTATTACCGTGATTGGTATTTGTTTTTCGTTTACACGGCGTAATGCATAGGCAATATAGGTGCATTCATGTGTACGAGTATTGTTGGTGTATATTTTGCGACAAACCGAACGATAAGCGAACGATTAAACCGGTGTCGTCCGTCGAACGTCTTACGAGTCTCGATGTCGACAATTTAAGCAAACTTTGCTCAAGCCAAATGCAACGGGCTCCAGCTCGATCTTTTGAATTTAATTTCGATAGGCACCAGTGCGATTTTTTATAATACGCATCACTCGTATTAATAATACAATAGAATGTCAACGTTATTTTATATTGTAATGCCTAACGGTAAAGTCCACGAATACTTTTTCATAATACTTTTTCAAAATGTCGTGAATCGCGACTTATGAAAAAAATATAAATCATTATGTAAGAAGCCGCAGCATTGTCACAATATATAAGTATTTTATTTAAACTCATTGAGAATTTTATTAAAAAATCCCATATAACATAGTAGAATATTGACGATCGATTGTAACATGTAATATTCTGTGGTCGGTAATCGCCAATCAGTAAATTGATAAGTACAGGTATAATAGATCTTGGGAATGCGCTGCTTAGTTAAGTATAATATCAGACAACGTCATTCTATGCATCATTATAATAATATAATAACATGATACCATGACGTGCATTGGACCATATTATTACTTAAACATTAATTCAAGTGATTTTATGGATAGAATACGTTTTTTTTTCTTCAATTTTGTACAATCCTTTTAAACCCCAGAGAGGATGTACAATTTAATACATACAATAACATAACGTATATTTTATATATCGTTCGTTTCGATGAAAAGGGAAGTAATTAATTATGTTCGCATGGATTTATCTCGTTTGTATGATATCGCGCACGCAAAAAATGACTATAATAAATTGAAATGTGTAGAAATTATGACGGTTAGTTCAACAATAATTATTGATTATATTATTTCCAATACTATTGTTGGTACATTAAGCTTTACAGTCAATACCATAACTTATCTTTTGTAGTAAATATTGCTTAATTAATTTAGTACATATTAATAATTCATTATCAGTTATAACTGTACTATACTACATTTGTTTATCATTTGGTTATGTTGTCTACAATACACATTTATGTGATAATTTGTTCCTATAATATAATTTTATAATTATTTATGTATACTATTAGTTTATTAATTATTACTTGTACTGTGACTACAATAGTATTAATTCTCGAGCAAGGTCCGAAAGACGAAGGGTTTTAAATATTTACGCTTCGGTCTACACATTCAACTCGAAAACAATGAATATTATTTTATGACCACAGATGAGCACATTAGCAGAATACTGTGTATTAAATAAACAAAGTTTAAATCAATATAATAAACATTGTTGTATATTGGTATCTTCCGTTTCTTATATATTTTATGAGTTGTATGATAATGTATGATAATGTGCATAAGATATTTCAATAATGCTAACGCGTTAGCAGGAGGACACCGAAATAAAGTATAAACCAGGCAGTGGTGTACCCAGGATTTTTCTTGGGGGGGGGAAGGGGGTGATAATGTGTTTACACAGAGTTGGTTTAAATAGCGTCTCCCATAAGTTTATCATACTAGTGCTGAGATTTTATTTTAAGGCTCGGTTTCTGTACGGCTATGTAAATTTTTATTTGCAGTAACTTTAACCCTACGTATAGGTCACGTGGATTACAGTTGTAATCCATTTTTTTTTTTTTGTTAATAGTCTGTAACTTGTAAGTCTGTATTGACAATTCAAATTACAGTTATATACCAAGCACATATTTACAAATACATCGAGATAAAGTGAAAAATTATATTTATATTTTTAACTTCAGATTTACACCAAAATGAGAATATATTATAATACATTTTACAATTTTTTTTATAAACTTTTATGATATTAAATTTTTATAATACTATCCGATAAACATAAGATTTATTAAATGCATACCTATCCCTCAAAATTTAAAATTCCAAATAAAAAATGCTTTACACATTTTTTACATATGAAATAAACACTGAACAAATTGGGCTTAACAGATCGCATGACAGTATTTAGATATTTTTTTTTTTTTTTAGGAGGGGGGCTGTGGTATTTTCTTCAACTGAAATTCCCCAATTCAGCCTATTAAAAACAAGAGTTAGAAAATTAGTAGACTATTTCAATTTTTGTTATGATTTTTTATGTCTTCAAAAAATTAATAATGAAATAAATAATAATATATATATAATAATAATAATAATATAACAAATCATATTAAATTTAAATTTCTTTATTTGCCACTGTTGGCAAATTTGTCTGATAAAATGTCATCTGGTATGTCAATGTCTCTATGAATAGCTAAAAATGCAAGTCCCACTGGTCTGGATTCTGAAGTTGTATTTCTTAAATACGTTTTGAGTCTTCACAACGTCGAAAAGCTGCGTTCAGCTGTAGCGGTGGATACTGGCATTATAGCTAGTATTTTTAGTAATTCATACACGTTTGGGTAAATTAAATTATCACAGTCACTCAAAGCCCCTATAGGAGTTGTGGGCCTTAAGTTATCTTCAATATTCTTCCACTTAGCTTTCCAAATTTCGTACTCTGCTTCTATAACGTCTTTTAGCCCCGGTAAATCATTTTCATAAAGTTCAACAGCTTTTTTTAAAATAAGAATATGGTTTTTCAACTTCAATACTTGGTAATACTGTTGTAATGAAGTTATGGTTTCATTGTGAGGTATAAATATATATTTTTAGCTCATACGGGCTCGTATTGTACGGTTATTGAGACTCGACAACGCGTGTATATTAGTAAATCAATTCTAGGTAAAATAAATAAAAATAACGATAATGCAGCCGTACCGCACGTCAAAATTAAGCACTATGTACCGAACTCAAAGGTATGATCGTCAGACACATTACATGAATAACTTGTTCGTTGTTAATAATAATTCTTTATAAAATTATATTGAACTTTTACGATTTACATCTGATAGAACACAATAAGCAGAATTAATAAACAATTCCTGCATTTCGGGGGGGGGGGGGGTCGAAGCCCCCTCAGCCTCCCCCATAAATACGCCCCTGTCGCATGACATCCAATGGTAATCAGACAGACATTAAATTGAAATAACAACGACAAACGATAAGAATAATATTCGACAACAAACTGTTCAGAATTTCAACCAAAAAAACATTTTTACGGATAAGACAAAAGCTTATTTAATATCGTTTGGCTGTTATTTCCTAATATATTGTAATGTATATACATAATATTAATACCTTCATAATTCTGTATATTACTTTTGACATACATTATTATTTTTGATTGTACGCATTTACCTATATATTTTATTGCTATAAGTTATGATACGCTGGGAATTATTGAATTAGATTAAGCAACATGTCATATTCGAAAGTACTGAAAATATAAGATAGTTCCAGTGGTTTCCAAAATACGATAAGTACGTCCACATATTTTTAAATGGATTACAATAGTAATCAGCGTGACCAATTCGGGATTAATAGACCATAAAAATAATTTTCAGGCCGCATATTTTGTATGATTTATAAAATATTTTATAGATATAGGTTCAACGAAAACCACTGCTTATCTCCTAACCAACGACGACATTACATTTATGAATCTCTACCGATGTTTTTTGTTGTACGTATATGCGTTTATGCGAGCCTGTACGTCATGTTCTGTTTTTATATGAATGTGAACCTTTTTACAATTATTGTATGGAAATATTTTAAATATTCCCAGTATTATAATATTATATAGTATAATCACGAAATGCAAAACTGCAAAATTCCTGAAACTTAATTCGATCGTTGTGAAAAGTATTTAAAACGTAATATTTTCCCCTTTAGGCATTTAATTTTCGCAAGCATTATTTTATAATTACAAATGAAATATTCAGGTCAACATTTCAACTGTTTTAAACAAGAAAAGTTCATTCCATAATAATTGTATATTTGCATGATTTGGTTTAATGTTTTCAAACAATATTTCGATTAAATTGAAAGTGGAATAAAATACATATACATTTATTGTTCGATATCAGATATTATTTAATTATTTGCTGTCTAAATGTGTTTTTGTTTTGAATTTCCAAAAATTTAATTTTTTACATTGTTATAAGTTTGACATTTTGACTAACTATTATAAACCGTATGAAAATGAATGAATTTAATTTATATTTTGGTCTTAGCGCTAGATTAGATTATATAAAATATTATATTTATATTCGAGATACCTATCAATAATAAGTACAAACGATAAATAAAAATAGTATACTTCATCGTTTCCCGTATCGTTAGCTTGTGGATGTGGACTTGTGGATAAAATTCGTAATTTTTTTTATAGCAATTTATGATTGAATATTATATCGTTTATTCTCGTTGTGTATTTATGTGTTTTTAACTGTCTTAATTTATATCGGAAGCTAAAATCAAAACCTTAGAAGTCGGGACTAGTCGTACAACAAAAAATTAATTTATTAATAATTGAAAAACCCAGACTACGGACTGGCAAGTGCTCTGGACTGAAAAATTAATTACCAATAGATAATACAGATTATAAAATATTTACCATTTATCTTATAATAATATTATATATATAGTATGAATAACTTAAAGTTTGTTCGCACTGGCGCCAGCATAAAATTAATGGCGTCCAATAAGGAATGATTAAAATAGGGCCGCCAATATATATATATATAATATCCTGCTCTACCTCAAATGGCGCCAATGTGCTCAACGCGAACGAGCACAGAAAATACGTATAGCAATAATAATAATAATAATAATGTAACGCCCGCCGCTTAGCCTTATTATTTTAAGTGATCGCAAGGACACAGTGTCGGCGCATTGCTGCAGCGTTGATTGTCGACGCCGAGTGGAATATCGTACGACGCGGTTTAAATATATATATATATATAAAACAAACAAAAATCGTTGAAAAAAAACACTGCTCTCCGAGAGAAAATTAATCAAAAGTAATTGTTGTCGTAAAAGTACCTACGACATTTTCGTGTTCATAAGAACTGCGCCGCCATCGTCGTCGCCGGCGCGCACGATTAATTATACGGCGTTTTATTGTTGTATTATTACGCATTTTATGCGCGAACAATAATATAATATATATATTATTCGCCCGAAGAATGAGCCGAGCGATAAACCCTTTTTCGAGAAATATTATTCACCCAATTCGGCCCTACGCGGTATTATATTATTATACAGTTCCTCGCTCGACTCGTCGAGAAGTGCCGGTGGGGATGATGGGAGGTGTTGGCATAATATAATATGTATACCAGCCGAATCGTTTAATTAATCACCAAAAACCAAAAAAAAAACCAAAAACGCATAGCGTAAAAAAGCACCGCGTCATCGGCAGTGTGCGCATGCATATATAATATAATTATAGTGTGCAGTGCAGTACACGTTTCATTAAAACTATTTGTTATTAATATATTATATCGGCGCGCGGGGATGAGCGTGCAGCAGGGGGATGAAACTGTATATACGCGAGAGCCGGCTGGTAAACTATAGGGTGTGTGTGGTGTGTGTGTGTGTGTGTGTTTGTGTGTGTGTGCGTGTGGCGTGCGGCGAATTATCTGGCCAAAGTTACTGAACTAAAACACTGTCCGCCCCGCTTATCGTCCGAAGGCATACGTGCTCAAAGTTTCGCGTTATCACGAATATTCTTAGCGCAGCGATTAATACTTAAATGCGCATTTCCCAGCAACGGCAATGCCATTACATTATAACGTGTACTTTATACGTACACACACTATTATCAGTTACCGAGCTAGAGAACGGTTCAAGTCAAGTCGTGTTTTTGAACAAATCCCATTATACCCACCTACGCATAATATACGTTATATTATGCACCTACGTATATACCTATAGCTACTATGGTAATTTCGATTCGTTTTTCGACGGTGCTAAACTTTTTTTTTTTTAACCGTACTTCTATCTCGGTCCCATTATCACGACTACAACATTATGATACAATTTTCCGAGTCTTATTCGAATTGCGTATATAGCATAGACCATAAGCTAGACAAGAACAGTGTATAAAAACAGCATTACGAGTGGCGTAGCATCATGTCGCAGTGATGTACCCTGTCTTGACGATCAAATGCAATAATCTATAATGTTACCCTACTACCTCGCACTGCCATCATATTGATTAATCGAGTGGTAATCAAAAAGCATCCTCTATATGTTGTTAAGCTTTCCATACACGCATTGCTTGTCCAGTAGTAGGTATAAGGTCTTTGGTATATAGCCGTATAAACAAATTTGTGGTAACACGTGGTATACCATAACCATAATAATATTATGTATATTATGTATATTATACAAATATGCAACGTATATCATGGTAATTTACAACTTTATTACAACATAGCGTACCTAATCAATTGTAATAATATTGTTTAAGCGTATTTAATTTAGGAACGTACTTGTTAATTAAAAATAACAACAATTTTTTGAGATCAATAGATCATAATATTATTATATATGTATATGTTGCCAGCTTCAATTTATTCTTCTTACTGATAAAACTATTTTCAAGAAGCTTTCAAAGCCAAAATTGTGCAAACCTTGGCGTATACTTTAATTAATTTTAATTTAATAAATTTGTTTACAAATATTACACGATTAATTCATCCTTGAGTCACGACATCACTCTCAGAATTAATTATTTAATTGATAATCACTTAAATTATACATTTCATATTATTATTTATCTGCGCGTTTATGTGTAGTGAAATCTCCCGTTCGAAAAACCGTACCATGAACGAGTAATATTTAATGATTCAATTAGTTCGATCTAAGACGATATATTTATCGTTTTATCATTTAAACTATGATAAATAATTCAATCTTTTTATGTTGGCATTCGACCTCATTTTTAATTTAACATGCGTTTTTTACAGTCAATTATTAAATGTATAATTTTACTATATTATTTTGATGAAATTGTACTTAGGATATTTGCAATATTATAGGTTAATATTATTAGGTACAAGGTACTGTACATTGTATAAAGTATATTAAAAAATATTAATGTAATGCAAATCTTCAAGAAAAGCAATTGCCATAATTATATGTTTTATGTTTTGTTTATTACATGGGTACTTATTCTATTGAAATTCGACAATTTTAAAATCAATTGTTAAACCATAAAATAAGCTTTTTCTGTATAAACAAAATTTAATTTAATTTAAAAATATTAAAATGTCAATAAAAATTGTATATTAATTAAATACACGAGAATACTTCTAAAGTCATTTCACAATGTACCATATAATATTATACATACTATGGTGTATAAATAGTATTGATTTAAAAGTACCATATTATGAATATTAAAATTAAAATTATATTTACTAGTATTTTATACAATCATAGTTATTGGAGTTCGGGATTCATTGCACTAAAAATATTTTAAATCTACGGTTAAAATTACCAAAAAAAGTAAGTTAAATTTTTTATTTGTAACCCATAACTCACAAGTAATACATAAAAAATCTCAAAACATAAAAAATTATTTATTTATTTATTTATAAACTAATAATATTCCTTAACGTAACTTTATTATTAACACTATTAGGCAAAATAAAACGATGAAGTTAAAAAAAATAATTATGTAGATATAAATAGCTCCATGGTAGTTCGTTATTCGGTATTCCTAGTTATAGGTACAATGCCGAGAATCTAACTCCGATACAAGTGCAATATAACCGCGATCGCTGTGATACGCAAACCACCGACCACGAACTGATTTTTAATTCATCGTACAATATAGAATCTATATACGTCATTGTAAGTTTATAATTGTACGATTGTCGATAACAATGTCGTTTATTAATCGACAAAGAGAATGCTACACTCGCATGAGTTGTCTCTGTCTTATAACATACCAAATTGTACGTTTTATATAATCTATTTAACTCGGCCACTCGGGTATGCTTCAATTAGAGCGAATTGACCTATTATCAAATTTATAGTCAAGAGTATTTTTGAGTGAACCCCATTGGTTTTTTTATATTTTAATTTTAAAGCAAATTACGAGTATTTTAAAATTGTAAATTGTTTGTGCATTTCACTCATGACTTGCTTTAAAATTAAAATATGAAAATAAACTTATGAAGTTCATTAGATAATATTTTTACTTCTTCATAATATGACCTATTATACGCTCTAATATTAATCTCTCAGAGTTAAATCTATTATTCAGAATGTACAATTTGCCACGTTACACAAACGAGAGATAAGATAGAGACAACTTTGCGGGTGTAAAGTCCTTTTAAGTAAAAATAATTTATTTTGAGAATAATATTTACCAAAACGTTATCAAAAAACTATATTGACCGAAAATATTACGTTTATAACAAAATTAAATGTAAAAATTGATTTTATATGCTAAGTGCTAACAAACTTTTAAATATGCATTTTAACTTAAACTTTACACCTAAAATATTAAAAATATACAAAACTATGCAGACATTATTTTACATGACAAAATATGTATAGTTATCATACCTAAAACAATCGATGACCGCTACAAAAAAACATGCAAACGCAAGAAGTCTCTAATCGTGTGATAAATATGATAATTTATTCTTCAAATGCAATCCCTAAGATATTATTATGATTTCAGCTATAATCGTAGAGTCGTGCGATGATGATTGAAAGTTTTTCAGTACAAGCTTTATTTGCAGGTCTTTATTGCCATATTTTATGGCCGATCATCGTATCTTAATGATAAGTAGCTAGTATAATATTTGCCTATAATATATATTATATCATAATATTGTTGTTTTTGACAGAACTGATCTGAACATAGTAAAGATATGGACTGTGAATAATAACTTTTTATATTTTTAAAAGACGATAAAAATGTTTGTTAATTGAATTATTTATTTTATGCAGACCAGTAGATATAATATACAACTGCAGGTCGTATAGGTCTTGAAAATTATAATGTTTGACCTGTGTGCAATACCTTACACGTGTATCTGTGCAGACTTAATAATTATTGTTATGTTAAGTGTATCGTTATAAAAATACCACAGTCGAGTATAATAATAATAATAATAATATAATATCTAAATGTATAGGTATTATACTTATTCAGTATGGATTTACTGTATAGGTAGGTAGTTTCAAATTTATTACAGATAAGTGATTACTTGTGTGATTTCCCTGCTTTATCTACGAACAATAATTTGCAACTAGGCACGTGGTTTATCATTTCACATTTGGCCCAGAGGTTATAGGAACAAAATAATTTATTCATACTTGTATACCGTTTATGGTATATTGTAAATAGTTATTTAAGTATTTCTATTAATTATAATTATCTCTTTAATTCGAATTATTATTATTGAAACTATTTGCAGAGTTGGAGAGATAACTGCTAAAAAAAATACATATTATAAGTATTTTGGTTTGACTATATATTATAATATTACGATTTACGGGTGGGCTAAAGTAGTGTTAAGAAATCGTTGAGGCGTCGTTGATAAATGATGCGTACGCCGCGCCGGGTCAATAAATCGCTATTTACTTATATATTTTATACAAAAAAGGAAAAGCAAAAATTACTTTTAATCTTTTGAATATAATATATTATTATTATACGTGATATATTATATCCGTATAATATTCGACGGGCTTTCGCAGGGCTTCGGGAAACTTTTCCATTAAACCGACCGCTGTAAACAATTTTATCTCAAATTCGATCATTTTATTTCCAATACACTCGTGGCGGGCTGTGCGCAGCGTATACGATTAACGGTGCATTAACGCCGCGATAGTAATATAAAACAATGTTACCATCGTTATCCGGCGTGGGTGTTCCCCCCCCTCCCCACAGCGACAGAGGTATTTTTCTTTGGAAATATTATATTCCATTAATGTCGGAGCCGTTACCTTCAGGCGCATTACTACTATAATAACACAGTCACAGGCAGATGCGCGTAATACAATAATCACGTCACACCCACGCACACACGTGAAACTTAAAACCCGCGGGATCATCAAAGGATTACCGGGAAACGTGTACAATTTATAATTTTTTACAGACGGAGATACGTCCCCCGCGCAGTATAGTATTTCGACGGAGACGGTCATCGTCGTGTTTCCGTTCGACGGAAAATTTAACGCATCACATACGTATGTAGGTCATTAGCACGCGAAGGAAATGAGCCTCGCGCGTAGCTCACCCTGCACACCGGACCGACCCACGACAGGGTATATCGTCCCTATGATAATTGCCGGGTGACTTGTCGGTCCTCGACGGTCGTCGTATTTCCATTTGACGGCAAATTTAACGTAACTCACGTATATTATAATATAATATGTATGTTATAGCCACACAAGCGGCGTAGGGCACGGGGAGCTCGTGCAGTTAAATTGGCACGCCGGACTGACAAAATCTACGGCAGCGTCATCAGCTCTAGCGTGTATCGATCGAAATCGGGTTGAATCATCAAGTCCGTGGATATTATGCATCTGAGCCGGGCGCGAGCGATTCACTGCACCCATTATGCTCCTCCCTCAAGCAATTTTTTTTCCATACATCGCCGAAACTTCAAACACGTAATATATAGCCATACTAAATCATACTACGCTGTGAAACTTCAAACGCGTGTTACGGCCATAGTAAATCATACCGATGGGTTCGATTAATGATTATAATGATTAGGAATCGTTCGTTTCGCGATTCTGTTTAGTCAGCTGCTGCAGACGCTGTACACGCCCGCCTTTTGAGGGACCCTCCTGTGCCGGTTTTCAAAATTTCCACAATTCTATAAAATGTGATAATTATATTTCATATTTTAGTTGCCAACTTAATTATATTACTTTTCAACTAATCTACTATACCGATACCTATTTGGGAGGTGGGGGTTGATAGGTGTATTATATAGATAAAAATTACTTCATCACAGGAATAATTCTTAGGCCTTGTAGAATTGTTGGATTTGATAACTGTATTTTTATCTGAAAGAAAAATTCCTACAAGCCGCATTGAACTCCGATTTCTTATTTCTATTTCAAATGATGCTTTAGTATAATTTTCAAAAAAAAAGCTATCATTATTCCCGTAATTTCCCGTTTTGTGGACAATATTACATTGGCACCAGGTGTCTTAAGGATTTTCTTATTTTTTTTTTATATCTCTAGTGTACTCGTTCATGCAATCCAGGTACCAATATATATTACTGGGTGACTTGGTGAGGGTCACGTGATCATGTCGCGTACACTATATAATACTATTTTATTTTATTTATTTATTTTAACTCAACAAAGTTAATAATATATTATAACAATTTAAACTTACAGTATATTATATAAGAGTTGATTACCCCCTCTCTTTGAGCAAGCTTGTGGGGTCTCCTAACATAAATATTATAACAGAAACAGATTTAGTTATCTAAATACTACAAATCAAACAAATATAATATAAAGATACAAAATAGAAATAACAACATGATGACAAGACATTGTAATCAATTAGAGTTTTGATAAATAGGAGAAGGTAAAAAAAAATAATGATGATGATAACTAAATTTTCTGGTAATATATTATATAATATGTACACCGTACCCACACATCAGTCTTGTAAAGTATTAGAGTAAATATATTTAAATACTGTATTGGCAGGGCCAGGTATTTATACGTTTTGCGGCCTGGGCCAACAATATTTGTATGCCCACCCACCAAAAAAAAAATTTAATTCGTTTTTAATTGTTTAGTTGTAGTTCTTTATTTATTAAAATTTTGTTAAGAACACAGATCACGATGATACATTATTTTAATTATTGTCAAAATGTATAACAGCATACAAATGTAATCTATAAAAAATTAATAGTTATCATTGATTGACAAAATGAGTAAATGACGCCAAATGGCCGTATCATAGTGATGCAATGCAAAACGTCCAAGTATAAACCACCAAAAAAAAAAAAAAAAAATGTTATTTATATAATATACACCTGCGACCTCTAAATGTGTCAAAAATTGGCCGCCCGGGACAAACGTCCCCGTTGCCCCCCTTAAATACGGCCCTGTGTATTGGACGTATTTGTATTCAAAATTCAAATACATTTATGCAAATACTTTAAAAATTCAAAACAATTATTCGTCAGTCGTGACGTGTCAGACTTTTTTTTATATTAATTATATTATTTTGTTTATAATATTTGTTCACTCATAAATATTGAGAGCCTCTATAGGCGATTTCTCGTTTATGATTATTACAAAATATTATAATATACCGCATTTTGAGACCTCTATAGGAACCCAAGTTACACTTGTAATCGATTAAAATCAGTTTTGAAAATTGAATATGTCTCTTAAATTAATAATTTCTTACCTAGTAAAATAATTAAATTAATTTCCCATTTTATTAACATCTGTTTAATTACCTAATGATAAAGTATTTAAAAATTATTATAAAACAAGTTTTTTATTTTATTTTTTTTTAGTATACATTTAAGAACGAGGTACAAAAAGTTCTAATAATACCCACTTGAACGTAAGATTACATTAATTTAAATTAGTAATTACAAAATTAATTTTGAAAACCGACTTAAACTAAGTAAGATAGAAAAAGTATTTCAAAAGTATTTAAATTCGTGGCAAGTATTTGTATTTGTTCTTAAATACTTTTTCTTAAACATATTTTAAATGCATTTTAAATACTTTCTGAATGGATGTATTTGTATCTGTATTTAAATACAACTTTAAAACTATCTTTTACAAGACTGCCAGACACGCTTAACATAATAATTTGTAATATATAGATGTACTCACAGTGGAAAGGTCTTATCACGTTTTCATAAACCTAATTATTATATTTACCATTATCACGAATTTTGTTTTATAAAATGCAAAAACATGGTGTAATTCGATCGAACTATTTTCTCAATGCAATGTAAATAACGATATAGAACTCTGAACTACTACTCTATGATACTATGATTTATACAATATACTCGCGCACTTAGCTCTCAACTTAACAAATAACTACCATTACCAACAATATTTGTGTATAGTTTATACTTAATTTTATATATTATAATATTATAATATACCTATTAATTAATACCTGAGGATAAATCCTGTAAAAATAAAAACATCTATAATAATGCTGATACAAATAAATGCGTAGGTATTTGAAAATGTAATTTTATTATTAAAGTAGTTGTATACCTAAGTAGTACATATTATTTTAAAGTAGGTGATATCTCGTTTCACATTTTATTATATTTTATATCTTATCTATAACAACGATTCGGCTAATTATGTGCGATGTATTTTCCCTGAACACACAAAAATTCTAACAAATCTAAAAATTTATATTTTTACTAATTTCATTAAAAAAGTCGTAGAAATTTTTTAGTTTGGGACCCCCTCGACAAAAAATAATCATTATATTTACATTTATACCAAAACATATATTGTAGTTATAGATTGATGGATTTCTACTGCTCCAATAAATGATGAACAAACAAAAAAAAAATAAAATAATTTTAAAAAGACAGGTATATAAGTGTAAAATCAATAAAAAATAATATCTAAAATATAAATATAAAGATATTTTATAATCTAATATTCAGTAGGAATATTATACTTACGCACTGTTCAAAATATTATCAAATTTTCGGTAAAAAAATCAAACAAAATTGACTAAGAGAGCCATATTATATTGTAGCCAATTAATTAATTAATGTACACCTATAGTTTATATTTCTCGTTTTTATCAGTGCAGTACCTATATTATATTGTATTGCAAAGAAATAAAGCCTGTATCGTAAAATATTATAGAACGGCAGTTGTTGTGGTGCTCTGTAAAACTGTTCCGGTGAAGTAAAGACACGTGACCGGTGCTCTTTATATTGTCTGTGCTCCATTTCGCTATTAGCAATGTGCGCATTGTCGTCATCGCTGCTAAGCATTACAATATTATTACAGCTTTGTATTGTTTAACCGCACGATGGCTATGCTTATATATATATATAGGTAACCGTCCCTGGTGTGTGATAAGAGTATGAGACAGACGTTTTTATAATTATAATTTATATATATTTCTTAAGATGTTTTATTTCTATTCATTTCAACAAAGCTCGCTTAATCTTTGCGCCAGGTCAGTAATCACTTCAATGAACAACGCTGCAGCTGTACTTCGTGCAGAATGTCCCACCGGAGTGAACATTTGATATAGTGCTGCTGTAAAACATGCCTGCGATGAGACACAACTCGGGAAACCCATCTCAAGTGGAGATTGTAAAATAATATATAAGTTCATAACCATATTATATATAACATTATTACGTTACACGATTTACCGAGTTACCTTTAAGTATTTTCACCCCCATTGTTTTTGAATAGGTAGTACAATATTTATAGCGTCATAGGAAAACGCACATTTTAATGGAATACAAATTGTGAAAAATTAAATTATTATTTTTATCTAGGTAATAGGTACAACATCCAAATATTAAATAATATAATATACCATTTTACCGTTTTTGTATAGTCATTACCACCCGTCGAAAATAAATCCCAGTATTCACAACACTTTACCACTAGAATATTATAATATTTATAAATTTTATAAATTGTTTGGTATTCAGTGCTGCTATAATATTAATAACTGTTATCACAATATTTTGTAGCTTACATAGAAATGCGATTGAATATACGAATAAATAGGATTAAAAATAAAATAAATACTGTTTAGAGTTACTTTAACAAAGTTGTTTTATGAATTTATTCCAAAAGGTCGTTTTGTAAAAACTTCAATCAGTAAAATAATAATAACAATAATAATAATAATAATAATAATAAAATGAAACAATACCTACCTACCTACCTACTCTTTGTAGTTGTAATTATTTTAAATAATCAAATGTTTCATTTAAAATTACAAACCATATAATATAGGTTATCATATTATAATAAATTAATATACCCACCTTCCATATTCCAAGAATATGGATACTATATTAAAAATTTTCACAATTAGACCGGCACATGCGGGGTAAGCTATAACAAAAGGGTTGTTCTCATTCCCGCACAGTTTGATAGTTACAGTTTTGTGTCCAAGCGCTATATCATTCCGTCGATTACCCCGTAATAAAAATACTCAAGTCGGATAAAAAAAAAGACCGCTAAATTGAAATTTGGTCAGTTAATAACATGAACGATTCTTATAGGGTCACACACGGTATCCGCCCTTAATGTCTATATTATTTTATTGCTTAACTGTATACTGAAATTTATAATTGAACATTTATATAAATTATTATGTGTTTTTTTTTTGCTTATAGAAGTCCGTTTTTTGTTTTTTTCCAAAAAAATATAATTTACGCAAAACTCATCCACTATAGTATAATATTACCGTGCTTATAATATTCATATGACCTCGAGAAATGAAAATAAAAAAGAGTATCAGCGACTCTTCAGTATTCAAACAATTTTTCATTAAATATAAAGGAATAATACATAAATACATCTAAAATTCCAAATATCTTGTATAAACATAACACATAAATATTATGATAGCCATGACGTATAAGGCATTTTTCTATATGACAAACATCGAATTCACGATATTATACAACGCAATAATACAAATTGAGAACTCATATTTATACATTTTCTCGTATTATCGTATTATTCGGAAATTTAAGGTTATAAAAATATTGTTTGAACAGGATACAGTAATAGTTGACAGTTATTATAACATACTACGTTTCAATGACTACATAATATTTTTTTTTTTTTTGAGTAACCCGCGGCAACATAGGCCATTGGGTGTGGGGGAGGGCACTGTAGGTTTTTATATTGGGTAGGTTGGTACACGTGTGTGTTGTGTTTTGGCAGAATTTCTAATGGGGCACCCGTAGGTTTCTGCCGTGCCCCGGGTGGGGGGATGGCGGCACTTGTTCTCCGGACACCGTGACTTGCACAGAGAAAAATGCCGCCCGGTGGTCGAGGATCGAACTCGGACCGGCTGTGCCACCTCGTCCCCCTACATATTATTTATGTTCATGTTTTATGTACCTATAGTATGTCTGCAGATGTCTCAGATTACGTCGTATATGTTTGATCGGATGTAAAAAATTTGCTATTCTACGATAACGGTTATAGGTTCTATTAGTAATTATTGTACACTTTAAATATAGTCACGCGAACAACTGCAGTAGGTAATAAACTAATAAGACGTGAAAATAATAATTACCATATGACCAGCGGTTCTCAAACTGTGGTCCGTGACCCTCTGGGGGTCCGCGACAATCATCGCGGGGTCGGCGGCGCCTCTAAATAAAAATAAAATATTAAATTATTGTGTGTAAGTTGTAAGTACCTAATAAAAATAATTGTTATAAATGCGTATGTTTTTAAGTACCTACTTATGTGATTTGTAATACAAAATAAGTATTCAAATATTGGTTATGATAACATTAGATATTTTGTAAAAAAAAAAAATGGTAGGTATTCGAAACAATTGTTATTATTGTACTCTTTTCAGACGTTTGGACAATTTTGCCATATCACTGCGGCTGACCGACACAAGTCACCGTATCACTAAACGGTATAGGCAAATATGGTGCCAAGAAAAACGAAATTAAAGAATGGTCATTCCTGTTTTTTTGGCCTATTCACGATTGGATCTTAACGGCGGGTGCCATTTATTTCTTTTTGAAAACTATTATTGTTTACTTGTCATAATCAAACATAATATGTTTATTTTCACGGTAAAAATATAATAATTAGTAATCATTTATTTTATAACGCAATCAAGCTCATGGTGTGAAATTGTTGACTGTAGTGATGAGTGATAACTCGTTAAGTTTATTTTTTTATCAAAATATAGTACCTAATGAATGGGACATATGTGTTTCAATTAATATAGTATAAACTAAATATTATTTAAATTTATAACATTTTATTAAATAACTATAATAATGAATTACTAATGATCATTAACAAAACATCTGACAGACTCGATAATATTGCCGAACTGGTTGAACACTTTGACCACAGTTCTTTTACTATGTAATTTCACCCTGGATTACAGGCAAATGTTATAAATAAATCAGCGCTGGCATAGTGACGTAGGTACAAGCATAACTACTGCAGTCTTTTGGCAGCTGTGAAAGTAACACCCCGGTGCAGATATTGTTTAGAAGACGAAGAAATGTACATAAAATGCATTCTAGCGCCGTCTCTCTTCAAATCTTACGGGAAATAGGTGTGAGAAAGAGATGGAGTGAATGAGAGAGAGAAAGTGAATGAGAGAGAGAGAGTGAGTGAGAGAGAGTGAGAGAGAGAGAGAGAGAGAGAAAGAGGTCCGACGACTTCAATAATTGCATCACATTGTTGTTATTATATTACAGATATGTAAGTACAAACGAACGTCTGTTTTTTTAGAAACAAAACAGATAGACAGGACATATTTTATAGTTCGTGATAATTGTGTGCAAACTGCAAACGCATAGTATACACACGACACTCGCACTGCACTGTTGCCCGACATAATATTCTAACGATACGTGGGTATTGTGTAAAGATAAGATACCTATTATAGGCTATAAATATTTACCATAATATTATATTGTATACCTGTGTAATTATTAATGTAAGGAACGCGTTCAAACGCGTTCTATAACGTCGCGTGCGCGTGTAACTTTCTACGCCTTTTCGTTTAATTATTATTCAACATTCGTAAACAAAACGCAGTTACTAATCTATGTTGTAAACGTCGCAATTAGACAAACAAATTATTTAAATATCTTTGGACGAATTACGAATTTTTTTTTTTCTACGTTCTCGATGATAAAAAAATATATAATATTATAATCTTCAACGTTAGGTATGAACAAACGGAATCGTTTAAAAGTTCACGTGCGCGACGGACTTGGCGTAATTAATTAAAAAACTTGACTGCATAATGCGAGGTGTCCTATGCAAGGAAAATGTGCTTCGAATACCTGCATGTACTTATAATGTAATGTACGCATAACTTATATTATAATATGTTGTTTCGACAAAATAATTATATCGCGTAGGTACCTCGAACGTAATAATATTTTATATTGCACATACGCATCACACGTATAATATCTCGTCGACGTAATAATATTAAGCTAATTAAAATTGGTCTTCTCCGCCCGCCGCCCGACCAACGATAATCTGTTTCGTTTCATTTTATTTTTTTATATATTATATAATATAATCATTATCGCATTGTTTTCAACCGATATAATATTACTATATAATATGAAAGTACGTATAGGCACTTCGCACGACGCGGAACACTAAAAATAATAGACAAATTCTGTCTAAATAACCGTTTGGTAATGCGAGGTAAATAATATTATAATAACCGAGATAATAATGTTATATTGCAGTACCTAATGCCGTGGTGTGATTATTCAAAACAACGCGTACGGGAGGTACTTACATTTTACAATAATTAATATGGTGACGTCTCTATGGCAGCTGTAGAACGTATTATATAGTATTATTGTCCATAATTTTAACTATTGTTTGTGCATATCACAATATAGGCAAGTATTCGGATACAAGTATTTTGCACGTATTATGTCCATTTCCCACACGTGTATTATAATAATATATAGTATTCAATGCCTACCCAAAACTTACTGCAGAGCGTGTGTTACTTTGTTTCGACAGGAACGGTACAATGCCGTCGTTTTCAGAGCTTACATATAGGTTCATGTATTATTATATTAAAATAATAATATCAGTGTGAATAGGTGGTACATTGTCCCACTGAGAACGACAAACGCGCCGTGATGATTGTATATAACACATATTATAATAATGATGACGATGATGAAAATATTATGTATGTATGATATTATATTATAGGGCGTATAAGGAAGACCTGGCAAATGAAAGAACTTTTGTTTAAATCAATATTTTTTTTTTTTTTATTAATTATTATTGACTAGTGTGTTACGCGTATAGTAAACTATATTATTATAACATTTTTTTATTTTTTAATAATCTAGGTTTTAGAAAAATGTTGACTGTTAGAACATTTATTCAAGTCAAGTTGTTTATTTTTTATAATTTCTTAAATTTAAGTTAAGACTAATTATTAATTTGAAAAATAATAACTTTTATAAAAAATATTTAGATTTTAAAGTAGGTAACTATTGTTATTTAAAAATGGGCATACATTCATACAATAAACATTTAAAAAAAGTTTATACTTTTTGTATTTAAATTGTTTTAGATTCTGAGCGAAGCGATAAATGTATTGATTTTAACCTATTATTGCCAAACTTTTCAAACATAAGCAGCCACATACATCGCATTAGTCGCAACTTGCAATTTTAAAATATTAACGTTTATAATATAATTGTTCTCTTTTAGATTCTGAGTGGAACGATGAATGTATTGATTTTACAATGATGTGTGTTTATTTTTATTTTTTATTTTTTTTGTGTCTGTCATCAACTTTTAGGACAGTAAAAGTGCTTAGATTTTCTTCAACAGTAACTTTTTTGATAGGAAAATGAATCTAGTTGGTACTTTGGGTGATCAAAAGTAAAAATTTTCCAGTAGTTTTCAAAAGCGACATGAAAAACAAAAGAAAAATTAAGGAAAAACGGGAATTTTCACGCAAAATCTGTTTTCGAGAAAATCGATTTTGGTTTTTGGTGCAACTCTAAAACAAATGACATTTTGACTGAATGTTTATATTAGCATTTTCCATACACCATAACATTTTCCAAATATTTTGACTTATTTTGAGCTGTTTGAGGACATTTTAAGTTTCCATTTTTTTTTAGTTTTTTTTCTACAAATATCAATAAAATTTTATTTGTTGGGTAAAAAAGCTTGAAAAACTAATACAAGGCTCCTACTATATTGTTACAATGACATTTGAAAAATATTAAAAATCCTTAGTCATTGTTTTTTTTTATAAGCATTTAAAGTCCAAATATTGACAAAATACGGAAAAATCACGAGCAATCATTAACAAATTATTTTAAGGTGAGAATTCATAACATTTTTCTTTTGACATCTAAGATTTGAAAATGTAATACAAGATTATCCATAAGTTTGTCTACCTTTATCAAAAAAAAATGTCTACAAGAAAGTCAAATAAAATTTTTATGAGCGTTGGAAATTCATATTTCTACAACATTTGATATTCACTCGATATCTCATGTAACGATTTTCTTATTTTTTTGTTAACGTATGACTGTAGATACTTTAAAATTTCACTGAATATTTGTATTAGCACTTTCTATACACCATAAAATGTTGAAAATAATTTGACTCTTTTTGAGCTGTTTACGGACATTGTCAGTTTTCAATTTTTTTAGTTTTTTTTTCTATAAATATCAATAAAATTTTATTTGTTGGGTAAAAAAGTGAGACAATTTTATATAAGGCTCCTGATATATCGTTCTAATAGCAGTTTAAAAATATTAAAAATACATAGGCACAATTTTTTTTATAAGGATTCAAAGTTCAAATTTTGACAAAATTTATCAAATTTATAATTTAATAATTATTTTGTAGTTAAAAATTTATAAAATGTTCAACTTTTATAGCTAAAGATTGAAAATTGAAAACAAGGCTCCACGTAAATAAGTAAATATATAAATTACTTTATTCACAATAATATCATCAAATGTACTTAATAATATCATAGACTGACTGACCGTTTTCGCTCAAAATCGTTTTTCTTATACAATGATATTAAATCATTGAATTCAAATTTAACACCATCCATTACAGTGACCCTCTTGTAACCTACTGTACAGCAGAGCGACATCCACTTACCCACCTTTTTTAGTATTATAAATAAAAATTAAAAATGTTATACCATACGTGTACGGTAACGCAAGCGTCTGTACATTTTATATAAAAACAAAATAAAAAATATTTATTAAAACAAAAGTTATTTAATTTGTCTGGTCTTTCAGTTACATATACTTATTACTCTGTTTACATATTTATTTTGTAAAGTGATGAATCATACATATTTTTAACAATAGTAATATAATATAAGTATCTAATAAGAATACGAATGATTTAAGCGCAAAAAATTATTATTTGAATAATTTTTAATAGATTTGATGGAGTTATAATGAAATAGTTATTGTTGGTTTTTTTAAAAAATATATAAACAATATTAGTTGACCTAGTTTTACATGGAGGGACACTAAAATTAAGAAAACTTAATCAAGGCAACTATAATATATAACCATTCAAAGTTTAAAATTAATATTGTTCGAAATTAATTTCTTTCAGTTTGTTATTAAACTACTAAATAAGTTAAAGAATAATTGTAATAATGACTGGTAATTAGAATGTGGGTCAGTGGCTCATGAGTATTGTTATATTTAAATACCATAAATTGAAGGAAATAATTTTAAAGATTATCTGAACATCGAATTTTAAGTTTTAAATATAGAGACCAAACCACAGAATTAAACTCAAATTTCGCTTCGGTAATATAAACGAAATTCCAACCGTATTACCGAAACTGTGTCAAATTTACCTTACAACAGCACCTTATACTCAAATAATATAGATAATAACCAAACTTTAGGCTACCGATGTAAACACAAAACCAGACTCACCTAAATAATAATGAATATTTACCAGAACAAACAAAACAAAAATGTAGCATCCCAAACTACCTCCATCCTAATCGAATTTAGAAATTCTTATACACTCACTCATCTCACTTTAAACCTCAGTCATCGACAAAATATTACTAAATAATTATATAAACTAGTACTAAACCGAGTCTCCCTTGATCCTTAGTAAATAACACATTAAATCAAACTATCCATCATCAAATAGCAATTAATTAAACCCAGTTATATTAACAAACTGAACTGATTATTATGATGGTAATAAGAAAGGCAATTTTGATAAATCTGATTGAAAATTGTTTAAGTTTACAACTTGTTTCCAATTTGACATACCTACAGGACAAAAACCAAGATAGTGAAGGATCACGAATACTAATATTATGAAGTATGATAATGATAGTGTGATATACTTTATTAAACGCTTTGGATATGTGTGAAAAAGGTAAAAGAAACGGAGTGATGGTTTTTGTTATAATTGATCCAAACAATTTTTGTAATTATTATAGAATTTATTACACTAATTACATATCACTACCTTTAAAAATAGGCGTATAAAGCTTGAAGATGATGTATCACGTGGATAAAACACGGAAAATATTAATACAATTTTAAAATTTCAAAAGAAAATACTTGGATATCCTATGCTTGATTTTTAAGTAATAGTAATATAATAAAGTATTTAATTAATTTAAAACTCCAGTAGCATTTAATACCAACGGAAATAAGTCGAATGTTTATAACTGGGGACATTTTAACTGGATTATGTTATACCTAGGCTGTCGCCGAGTCTGCGCCATGAACACTTGAACAAATATTGTGCAAAACTATATGAACAATACCATCACGACCACTATTATTATCAATAACTGATTGACATAAGTCATCAAAGCTGATAAACTACTGATAATCATAATATGATAGGTATGGAGTTGTTTGAACGTTTACTTTTTGAAAGTTGCCAACATTTCAAACTCAGACCTACAGGCTATGTCGTGCCACCATGGTGCGTAATATTGTAGGTATTACCGTATCGACGGTATGGCTTTTAGCGGTAGAAACGGTCTGCGGCTCTCCGACCACTCGGACAGTCGTGGAGAGTATTATAGTGACGACTTTGTTTCAATTTGTATTGGAAGTTTTCGGCAAATGATTCGAGGTGGTCAAATTTTGTTCACCTTCGTCGATTTACTTAAAGTAGTCATAACAAAAAGTTGTACCTAAGTTATACCTATACGGTTTATTGTACTCATATTATATTCTAATATAGTAACACATTTCGTATTTTATTGCGATCGAAATACCGTCGTTAGGTTTTAATAACGATCGCTCTCATGGATCTATATATGTATAATATAATATGTATATATACCGCGTGTTCGCGAAAACAGGGTACCTACACCGTATAATTAAGTTACCCATTTTACTCAGTACTCCACACATATTTTTGAATTATGTTAGCGGTGCATGAAAATGGACTGTTGGATCATCAATCGCCCGCAGACAGAATTCTAAAATATGTTAAGGGTACTAGATAATGTAGGTGACTGAGCTATAGAGTGTACCCAGTTTTCGCGGACACATGGTCAGGGCTGAATTTAGACTTTCAGATGCCTGGGGCAAAACTTTTTTAGAGGCTCCCCGCAGTAAAAAATTAAAAATACCCAATAACTAAGTAGTTAAGGAAAATAATTAAAAATTTGCATTCTTGCAACTTATAACTTATAACTAGTTATAACTATCTACTGAAAACCCGTTTATTTCTAGTTTTAAATACCACCGTTTGTGTATCATAAATTTCAAAATTCATTTAAATACAGCAAATACATATTAATAAACATTTATAATTTGAAGAGTAAAAAAAATTATATTAATCTCATAGCTCATAGGTAACATTTTATCAATTACAATTTTTAAATTAAACCTTTATACTGTTACATTAACAAATTTCAAATTTTTATATAGTAAATAGTACAATCAAAATCGTTAAATATAATAACATTTTTATAAATTTGGTACTTCTCTTGATTTTTATCCTGAAAAGTCGTCTATAATTTCATCAAACAATAAAAAAATCTAGTATATCACGTTCTACAAACATTTTTTGTATAGTATTCCGGCATCTGGATGCTCCTCAAACATCTGCTGCCCGGGGAAAGTGCCCTTAAAACCCTCCATCAAAACCAGCCCCACACATGGTTTATATGTGTGTGTAGTGTATATAATATGCACTGTCGTTATGGTAAAAAATATAATTGTTTCCAGATTGAGACGACGTTTTAGAAACATTTCCTGTACGTTTGGCAAAAAAATCCAACTTTGTCGTAAGTATATAATTTAGGTAGTACATATTATTGTATATTGTATTTGTTTAATGTATATGTAACTGTACTTATACTGATTGTGAAGTAATTATGTTTGGCTGGCTCTATAACGTTATGCAAACAAAAAACAGAAGGAAGATAATCGTTTCGTTTCTCCGTCTGTGTTCTGTTATCTGTCCGCCAATTTGTGTTCTAAATAAAACAGAACTTTTCAAGGTCTCTAAATTTCACAACCCCAATTTTAGTTTACTCAGCAGTCAGCAAACTCATAAATAAAATCACAGAATACCGAGAAGATTAATAGTATGTTACGTATTATACTTTTTGGAAAAAAAGCGGATACGGCTAAAGCGCACTTAGGAACAAAACGTTATACGAAGATTTAATTATTGTTTTTTTTTTCGTACTTACTATTACTACGTACAATTAGATAACTTTCAGACGGGTAGAAAATCAGATTTACTCCGGTTTCCGGTTGATTTATTATGTCGTTAAAATACATTTATGTGCAATCAGTTTAATGAAAATACCCAATTGTACAAAGAGAAAAATCTTTTATTTTATTTTTTTGGTTATAATGCAACATTTTCGGTGCAGATTTTAGAAAATAAATAACAAATAAATCACTGTTGAAAAAAAAAAGTACAGACAGCTGTCCGATAAGCAATTCCTGTAAGTGTGTGTGTATATATATAATATATTATATATTGGACACTCATCAAGCTTCACTAGCCTAACCATCTCAAGTTTGTCATGTATTTGATTAATTGTATATGATTTATTAAATATTGAGTTTGAGAGGTGGATCTGTAAGTTAAAACATACAACAATCTATATTTATCATTAAAATAATTATTGAAGAACTTAAACTATACTTCTGGAGTTTAAATTAGCGTTAGTGGAAAAATTAAAGATTTAAAGAAATCATGTAGGCAACCTAATTAAAGCAAAACGAAAGCTAAATACCAATAATAGTAAAAGGTAAAATTATAACAGTTCCTCCGAAAAGTCAATTCCAAAATGTTAAAAAAATTACATGATAATAACTATTACCTACACAGCACTTTAATTTCAAACGGGTATAATTTATGTGACTCTTTATTACTTTAGGTATATTAACTATTATATTATATTTTAGACACTGAGTAGAGCAATAATAGTGTATTGGTTTTACATTTATGTGTGATTTTTTTTGTTGCGTGTCTGTCATCATAAAAAAATTATAAGTGTTCGCTTATAATATTATATTTTTACGCACTGTCAAAAAGTGGGAAAATTGAATAGGTACAACGTCCCATATATGTTTTTCTTATTGACATTAAAAAAAAAAAAAACTTTAAATATAAATGCACGATTTCCATTTTACAGAAGTTTTAACTTCAATTTTTACAATTTTCCGGGGATTATTATAGATACTTTAATATGATAATTTATTGACTTATCATAAGTTCTTATACAATAAGAATGTCTTAGATATTCTGAAAATTGACTGCATTCACTGATAGCTTCGTGCTAATTTCACAATATTCTTAAAAATTAAAAAAAAATTAAGCATTAAACAGGCTACTTTATGCAATTGTTTAGTTGTTTTTAACTGGTATAGATACCAGAATACCACTGCAAGGAAATACAATTATTATTAATATTATTAATTGCACACAAAGATATTTTCAAAATAATAAGTCAACCTACCCTATGACTAATATAAATACAGAAAATAGAATATATCTTTAGAAAAATAATAATTGAAAGTCGAAAGAAAAAGAGAATCGTATTTCGAACAAGTACAATGATTTATATCATTGAAGTTAATTTTTACACAATCTCCATAACAGTAACCTACTCAACTACGAGGACTTCGGGTACACAGCTGAGTGATTTCTGGTTTTTGTTTTTGTACATTTTTGAAAATTTTATACGTTAAAGAGAAAACAGGAGTCTTATCACTAAATTTTGTCAGGCTTTTGAAACCAAATTATCTAAAGTGGCAGTACCTATAATATTTATAAAATGAATATGACGTGACTATTGGCTTTTTGAGTATTTGATTATATTTAGAATGTTGTACATTTGAAAATACTTATATTATATATACCTATATATTAATATATAATATAATATATATATATATATATTATAATATGGTAATTTTCGAAACTGATGGACATTTACATGAAAGGAAGAAGAAAACAGCGGCTCCACGATCCTCCTTTCTACAGAATCTAAAACATTTTTGTTATTAATTCACAACATTAAAATAATTAAAACAATTTAATTTAACGAAATCAATTTATCGAATAGGTTAATTAACATCTATTTATTTAAGGTATATAATATATATGTATATTTAACCTAATAATTTATTAAAATCAATCACGTTGGAAATGTGTCCTTTCATCTTACAAAGTTAGCTATAAAAAAAACATTTTTCTTCGAGATTACGATGTAATTAATTTTACTGTACAATAAATTAAACTACACATCTATATAATTCTATATAACTCAGTATGCCTGATGGCTAAAAGTTTATGTTATATCAAAGTTTAATTACTAAATAGTATATACCCTTTTTATTCTCAAATGAAATACACTGTTTTATTTAAATTAATTTAACACGCACGTTAAATAATATAGAATTACCTTTAGAGGTACCTTTTATGTTCAATAGCTGGTGAGTAAAACAATATTATATGAGTCATATTGTAAAAATACTGGTTTATGTAATTATGTCATACTCAAAAAATATAATGATAATACTGTGTAAGAATGGTGATTATTTTCTCCAGATTTTTTTTTCGTAGTAGGGGTGGGGATACATTTTATCTGAAAACGGTTGATTTATGAAAATTTTTTTATTATTTAACAATTTTCGAGGGTTTTACAACATAATTGCTCCCTGGATACGCCACTGGCTAATTGCATATTATATAATATTGTCTACGCTGGAATTCCGATAGACGATCAGTGTGAAGATTTTGTTCTTATGGTAATGTCATAGTGTGTCGTATTTAGGTTATTATTAGTGAAAATAATACTATATACAGATCGTACAGTTACAGGTAGGAAAAATGTACACGCTGCGCAATAACTTTTATGCTGTCAGACCTAATTCCAGCTACAATGACGGTTCGATATTCTGAACCGTCCAATAAATATTATTGTTATTATTCGTTTATAGTATAATATAATTGCCATATTATACATCTATACCGGTGGGATTGTGCGTTATTCCGAACAAGTGCATCACCTGCAGACGGGGCGGGTAGAAAAAGTCGCGATCGTTTGCACATTTCACACGAACAGCATATTATTGTTAACATTATATAGGTATCATATATTCATATATATATATATATACGGTGCGCATTCGAGCAGTTTTATGTCACGGAAACGCGAGTTATCCCATAATTGCAATATTAATTGCAGTTGTACGACCCGAGCAGCACTATTATATACAGTAATGGATGCATTGCTGTGCATTTGTCATTGACGGCCGAACGCGAAATTTTATTTTAATTAAGCTCAGCCGGCGGAGGCGGCGGCGGCGGTGTTTGCAATAAAAACGCCGTTTGGTCGGTCATTCGAATCGTTAAAATATAAATTAAAACGAAACAGTTTGTTGTCTGTTTTTTCGGTGGATTTAAAAAACCGTGACCCGTACTCGAACCGAAACCGGGTCAGCACGGGGTGTGTGCACTTTTGCTCGCGACTTTGCCTATTATTGTGATTGTTACACACACACACACACATACAAACGCTCGACGTGATATATATATTATATTATACGCAGCGCACGCGATACGAGCGCATTAAACTTTTTAACTGTTCTCACGCGTGTGAAGAACGTTCGCGCACCGGTTAACTTCCTAATTATGTACGCGGGACGGGGCCCGGCGGCGGAGGCTGTTTGGAAAATTAACTATATGAACCCTTTCCTCTTCGGTTCGCGAATTTCGACCCCGCCGCCGCGACGATAATATTATAACGGCTGCACCGCATACCTATATGTACACCTGTGTGTAATATTATAATGTTACACAATAATAATATGTTATTACATTATGACGTGTGCGCGCGTCGTGCAGACGACACCGGCGGACTGGACGTTGTTTCGTATAATATTTCACATATTTGGCCGCAGTGTAATATTATTAATAATTATCATACGCCCAGGCGAATGATGCGCACGCGCAGTATTTTATAGTCACTTCACCTACTGTGGTTACCAGACTTTTTCTCCGGTGGAGCCCTTTTTCAGCCACGGTGCCCTCCGTGAATACCGCACGAGAAACACGAATGAAATACGAACACTAATCTTCGTCGATGACTGATTTTCATTATTTTTTTCATGTAATATAACTCAAGCGCTCTAAGCATGCAGCTGACCTAAAAAGTATAATCCTATATTTATCTCATATACCTATGAGAAATTATAAGAAATATTAAAAATAGAACAATTATATTATAAACGTTAATATTTTAAAATTGCAAGTTGTGACTAATGCGATGTATGTGGCTGCTTATGTTTGAAAAGTTTGGCAATAATAGGTTTGATTTTTGACATCTGGAGTTGGAATTCAGTTTCTGCATCGAGATTATTGATGAGGTATTTGGTTTTAGTTGTAGTATACGCCGAGTATCGAGACACTCATTTATATCAGATTTAAAATTTAAAATATAAAATCAAAAAAAAATTTTTAATGAGCTGTGATACCCATGGAAAGTACTCGCGGTGCACAGCTAGTTCGAGAACCACTGGATAGTGTATTATAATGTATTATAATATGATAAAATAATATAAACACGATGACACTGGCGAGTGGGTCGTCCCGTGGTTTTCGCGGAGATGGTGGTCATTGCAGGTGTCGTTTTCTTCAGAGTTTTTGCAGTATGAACGATTTCACGAGTAACTCTAAGTAAAAATAATATAAATACTACTTTGCTTTTCACCCGACCGTTTCTTTGATTATAATAATATATTGTACACATAATACTATAACGATTTTAGAAAAGTTGACCCTAGCGCGACGATGTTGTTTATATAATATAACCATTAAATAATTACACATTACCGATTGAAATGTATCTTTGTGCATATAGATATATGCGTTATACCAATATTATTATATATCAAGCATAGGTTCATAATATTATTATTAATTTAATATTTAATTTTACCTTTCCTTTTTATTATCGACTGTTATTGTATTCCGTTTTGAAAATTGATGTATTCAAATAATTGTCGTGTTCACCGTTTGTCTCTCATTTCGAAAGGTTAGAAGTCGAACTTGGGACGAGTTAGACTGGCCTGAAAGTGCCTCGAAAACCATTTCAGACATATTAATAGTTATAAAAATAAATAACCTACATAGATATAAAATATTATAAAGGTGGTTTTCATCCTAAAACGAGTGCATTTTTGTTTGATTTTGTAATCCTTTCGATGATTTAAACCACAGCTATCGCAATTTTTTTTTACATTATTCTATATATAGAATAGAGTGTGTTTGGCTCAACTCGAACCAATACATTTTTTTTCACAATTGGCTCTAAAACTCTTATCAGCTACTACGGACATAGTTTTTAAAACGATGACACTGTTTTGTTATTCGACGACACGCTCAAGCATGAAATTACTATTCATAATTTTTTTATCGGCTTAAAGTTTTCTTATATACCAGCTAGTGTACAATTTTGTTCTACATTATTTTTATGCACAGTATTATATTGGATAATAATATTCAAAGACTTAAGTATAGACATACGAGCTGACCGAAATATTATTGTAACCGTCTACAACATTTCGATCAATAATCAATGGGTAAATAAGATTGCGAACTTGTGACGGTGTGGCGTATTTCAGTTGGCTAAGGTTTGGTCGTGACTTCAATCAAATATTAAATTAATATTATAATATTATATACCTATATTAGATATACTATTATTATACTACGCCGACGGTCGATAATATTGTATAATATATATATTATATAATATCGTATTTTATAGGCATTTGAAAATATGACGATGATTTGCAATTATTCGAATGGCCGCGTACATCAAAAGTATTAATTATGAAACCTTATTAATATTTAATTTACCGTGGCGCAGGGCTGCAAGACGTTTGTAAGTTGCCTCTGCGGGTTATTCTGTGTTTTTTTTTCTTCTTAAATCAAATCCTGTAAATATTTAATTTGATCTTTACGGATGCCGGCGGCGTTCAATATAATATAATATAGCCGGGTAGCGCTGTGGTGGTTTACAATGTTTTTTTTGCCCTTTCCCGTATATCTCACAAAAATACAACGTAAATTGACCGCCGTACACGCGTATTTATGTGCGACCGACTGTCGTAAAAATAACTGAATAAAATAGATCCGGTCGTGTGACGGGACGATGTATAAATTATTGGCGCGATTCGGTCCAGGAAGAAAAACAACATCATAATATAATTATATATTAATATATCCCAAACGCGATTGCTTCGTCTTGCAGGGCAAAAAATAACGTATGCGAGAGTATCTATATATAGATAAACCTATACATAGTAATAACGTGACGTTATTACCCGCTATAATATTATATTATATACAATATTATTATATATTATATATTACATTCGGTTATATTCAAGGTTTGGCATACGCAGGTCATTGTTAGATATTAATGTATTAAAGATATTTTATTAGGTTAGAAATTCAAATTAATTAATTAATTAACTTAATATTACGACTTAACTTGGCTGTATATTATGACATAAGCGTCAAAGGTGTAAAATGTAGGATACATTATTCGCGCCAAAATAGGTAAGACTTTTTGCCAGACAAATTAACATTTGGGCGCTGTTGACGCCTGTCGTATTGATGGTTAGGCGGGTTCCCTCCCTTACGTGGAGTCGGGATACTATTATCAGTAAGTATTTTCCTGACATTTCGTGTACGTTTTGCTTTAAGTGAATTGTATTTGAATGTATTTTATAATATTAGTAGAAATTGTACTTCCCAACGTGTACAGTTAGCTATACCGGCGTGTTAAGTTTCAATAACAATAAATGAATTTATTAGAAAAAGTAAAATAACCAATATAAAACTATATCTAAACCTACATCCCGAATCGGAAGGTAGAAATTGTTTCCTCCAGAGCACGTTTTTTTAATTTGCTCCACAAATATCCACACACAAATATGCCAAAAGCGCCAAAAATATAGAAAAATATGTATAATTTGTACCAATACTATAATATTAATATTTTATATGTAATATGTATAGTAAGTAATATAGTATTATGGTTGATTTTAGTTTCTGAGCGAAGCGATGAATGTATTGATTTTACAATGGTGTGTGTTTTATTTTTTATTTTTTTTTTATTTTTGTGTCTGTAATCACCTTTTAGGACGGTAAAAATGCTTGGATTTTCTTCAACAGTAACTTTTCTGATAGAAAAGTGAATTTAGTTAGTACTTTGGGGGATCAAAAGTAAAAATTTCCCAGTAGTTTTCACAAGCGACGTAAAAAACAAAAGAAAAATTAAGGAAAAACGGGAATTTTTACGCAAAATCTGTTTTCGAGAAAATCGATTTTAGTTTTTGGTGTAACTCTAAAACAAAAGACCGTAGGAACATGAAATTTTGACTGAATGTTTATATTAGAATTTTCTATACACCATAAAATTTTGAAAATATTTTGACTATTTTTGAGCTGCTTACGGACATTGTCAGTTTTCAATTTTTTTATTTTTTTTTTCTATAAATATCAATAAAATTTTATCTGTTGAGTAAAAAGGCTTGAACATTTAATAGAAAGCTCCTAGGTTATTGTTTCAAAGGCAGATGAAAAAAATTAAAAATCCTTAGTCACAGTTTTTAATTATAAGCATTTAAAGTTCAAATTTTGACAAAATACGTAAAAATCACGAAAATTAGCAAATTATTTTGAGTTGAGAATTCATAAAAATGTTCCTTTTTAAATCTAAGATTTGAAAATGTAATATAAGATTACTCATAAGTTTGTCTACCTTTATCAATAAAAAAATGTCTACAAGAAAGTTAAATTAAATTTTTATGAGCGTCTGATATTTATATTTTTGCAACATTTGATAATTCACTCGATTTCTCATGTAACAATTTTCTTATTTTATTGTAATTAAAAAACGAATGACTGTAGATACTTGAAAATTTCACTGAATGTTTATATTAGCATTTTCTATACACCATAAAATGTTGAAATTATTTTGACTTATTTTGAGCTGTTTACGGACATTGTCAGTTTTCAATTTTTTTAGTTTTTTTTTCTATAAATATCAATAAAATTTTATTTGTTGGGTAAAAAAGCGTGAAAATTTTATATAAGGCTCCTGATATATCGTTCTAATAGCAGTTGAAAATTATTAAAAATACATAGGCACAATTTTTTTTATAAGGATTTAAAGTTCAAATTTTGACAACATTTATCAAATTTATAACTAATTAATTATTTTGTAATTAAAAATGTATAAAATGTTTAACTTTTATGGCTAAGGATTGAAAATTTAAAACAAGGCTCCACGTAAATAGGTTATATATAAATTACTTTATTCACAATAATATCATCAAATATACTTGGTAATATCATAGGCTGACTGACCGTTTTCGCTCAGAATCGGTTTTCTTATACAATGATATTATATCATTGAATTCAAATTTAACACCATCCATTACAGTGACCCACTTGTAACCTACTGTACAGCATAGCGACATCCACTTATCCGCCTTTTTTTATTTGTACTTTATAAATTTCAAAATAAATAAGATCGTCAATAATCAATATTAAGTACAATTATAATTGTGATGATACCGGTAATACCTAATATGAATCAAAATAAATCAACATAATAGCATTTTTACTAAACAAACTGTATATTATTTGAACTGGTTGATTTTTTATTCCCACGTTTTTCAGATATTCTATTCTACTTAATTCTTCCATTGTAAAGTTATGTCTATCGTTTCGAATTTGAAAGCGAAGAGTTCATAAATAATTATGTTTTCACTTTTTAATTTTAGTACCTATGACATAAATTAGTAATTACTATTATAATAATATGAACTGGGGAATGAGCAACAAAAAATTGGTATCTAGTATTAAATGCCGATGTTTCAGATGTTTAAATGTATATCTCTAAAATGTGACCGCTGGGTATCTGTATTTTTCTTCATTAAATGAAATGCCTTTATTTGTAATTATTTATGAAAAATTAAATTTCGGTTTCGGTATAGCTGAATTGAATTCGAATGCTTACCAAGTACATACCGACAATATAATGTTACAATAGTTGTGACACAAAAACTCTGACACCCTATAACAATAAAATAATACATTTGTCAGGTAGGTGTTTGGGATTTTGGCGCTCTTGTGCGATACGGCTTATATTTTGTTTATCAAGTTTTGGCACTTGTGTCGGCCACCGTTTAATTTTTAAAATCAATCTGAAAATGTATTGAATGCCTCTTCAAATTTGAAGGAAATGCAATATGAGCAGTATCTATCTGGAATGAATAATATGAGAGAAAAAAAGAACTACAGGAATTCGGTCGAACGCGGAATCATAAATCCGTAAATACGTACGACGCATTAAGCGTTATGAGTGGATCGCACTGTAGTTATAACCGAAACGGCTGAAAAATAAATTAAAAGGATTATTGGGAATACGATGCACGCGTACATCAAATTATAAAATTTCAGTGATTGGTGGTCGCAGATGTGGTTGGAAGTTGTCAGGGGCGTGCTATGGACGTTTTTGGAAAAATAACGTGTTGTGGGATTATTGTTTTTTTTTTTTCATAATCCTACAACCACCAATAGGGTGGTAAACTGACACGGGATCACTTGTGAATTGGATACTTTAAACTTTCACAATTTATTAATATTATTTAACGTTGTGAAAATTTCGATTTTCTTGGGATTTTGTTGAAAGTAGTCTATTAGACATGATAATGTGTATTTCATAATGCCTTAAATTTGACAGAAATCGATAGTTGAAATCGGGCGTCATATTATGTGCACTCAACCACTTAATAAATTGAAGGGTGATAATTAAAAACTTATTATTGCCTAAAATCAAAATGTTCATAAATTAAGAAAAACCATATCACATTTAATAACATGTATATTATTAACACTTAAAATAGATTTATTAATATGCAAAAAATGAAAAAAAACGCATTTGACGGTGTCAAAATAGATGTATTTTTAATTTAAAATGTATAGTCTTAAATGTTTTAGTAGGTACTTCAAAAATGTCGGTACATGCCAAAATGCAGAATTGCTTTAACAATCTGAATATTAAATTTACTATTTATTTTCATAAACTATTTGAATAATTACTTAATCATTAATAATAGTTGTTTACACTCTGAAAAGTTAAATAAAATGCGATTATTACTTTTAAATATTATAAAACAATAATAAAACGTTTTACTAACATCGGTCCTAAATAACACGAGTAATACTCTGATTTTATTTAAACATGGCAATCGCACGTTTTGACTTGACACAAAAAGAAGAAATATCACGTTTTGAATTGAATGACGATTCTTAAATCGACTTTGTTCACAGAAATAAATAATAATATATTTAAAACAAATCTTACGTCAGATTTGAATTGTTCGTGTATTTTTTCACAAAAATCGATGTTTATCTCAATTTTAAATTTTTTGCCAATACCACGTTCTGAATTATCAATTATCACCCTCTTCTATTATTGTTCACAACATCAAGTTTATAATATTGTTATCATGTCCGAGACTGGATAGAAAAATATCGATAAAACTGTTCGAAAACTGGAAAACAAAATCGAATAAAATCTGATGTTTGGTATTATTATCTTACGAAGCCGTACAATATAGTTTCGTCAATAGGTGTTTTTTCTATTTTTTTAACTTTGCAAAACAATATCAAAACACGGTTGGGTCGGTCAATTTCGGATTTTCAAATCTAGTTTACGAAGTTCGAATGCTGTACATAAATCCGGTGCCGTGATTCGCGAATAAGAGGCCACACAAGTTACACGAATGTCTCAAAAGATGCTGCGGAACACGCTTTTTAACATTTTTATTTTCATTTTATTATTATAATAATATTGAGGTGAGGGAGATTTTTTCTGGCGCACTACCGTGGTGGTGTTATTTTTGGCAGTTTCATATATTTTTTTTATTACTATTATTGCATCGGGGTTACCCACTGGGGATCGGCCACCCGCGAAGGGCGCGTGCGCGTCCGCCGTAGCTGTGACTTCTTATTTTCTCTCTTAGATTTTTTTTTTTTTTTACAACCCATGTGAATTCCCATTCTGCACCACCAGTGCTCGCTGAATTATTTATGGCCACGCCAAACGAGTCCGAATCGGAAATCTGTCGTTTGCTCGCGAATCGACCTACCATCATAATATTATATAATGTTATTATGTTGTACAATACCCACCATCATTTCACACTGCTACGAAAAGTTCGATAAAATAACACCGCGAAAAAGCGTTGCTCAGTAGGACTGGGTAAGGTTTTTTTTGGTGCTATTGAAGCTGAATTAACTTTTCTGAGACGTCTTATTGACAGTGTTAGGAACAGATAACAATAAAATCATCTAGATAAAGATAAAGATAACAACACTAAATTTTATCTAAGATACAGATAAAAGATAAAAATATTTTATCTAGATAATTATCTAAATATTTAAATATCAAATAAACTAATTTAAAAAAATATATATGCCGTCATGTAAGTACACAAAATAATACACACACAAGAAAACCCATGGCTAACGACCGTTCTTGCCGGGCTGGTGGTAGGGTCACCAAATTGGTTTAGAGATTGTTTATAGTCCATAGATTTATAATATAAAACATAAAACCCGAAATATATAAATAGCATCTCATGTATTGCTCGTCAGACTTATCAATTGTCATTAATTTCAGACGCATTGCAAATACGGAAAGAATAGACGGCTGGTTTATCTTTATTTCTCAATGATTAATATTAATATATTCTATGGAATTTTGTTTAGGACGGCGGTGGTTATAACTTGCCATCTGTTCTATTATTCGTATTTTAATTATAGTATAAAAATATTTATAAAATTCTGGGAATTTGACATATTTGTTGCGACAGTAATATACTAATATAGGCTAATAACATAAATTAATTAGTATATTATTTTATATATTATTAACCGAATACAGAATATTAATTACTACTAAGTAATAAGTATTAAATAAATAAATTAAATAGGAATAATTTATAGTCTTTTCAGAATAACGTCATATATTTTTAGCCCTGGATGTTATTTTACGTACAAGTTGTGCCTCAGATAATGAGAATAAAAATAAAACATTTTCGAACAGATCTTTTCTCCAAAAAATTTATCTTGTAAATGTATCTAGATAAGTTAAATTTTTATCTAAAATAAATACTTAGGTAACTTATATTTATTTATCTAGATAAGATAGAAGATAAAAAAATAATTATCTGGATAATTTATCTAGATAAGTCCTAACACTGCTTATTGATTCTCCTATAACTTTTGACACAAATTAACTTTTAATGTCCTCTACATGTATTTGTTTTCATCGCCTATATGAAACACTAATAATTATTCGAAAAATCAACCATTACATAAAAATATAGAATGGTGAGTATAATAATAGCGAAGAAGGATCCACCAACTCTATTATTAGTTTAATTGTTTGGTTCGTATTATGTATTATATTTTGTATGTACCTATATCTTCTGCTGTACCTACATCTATCTTCTGCTGATTTGGGTGTATCCCGCGTTATAATAAAAAAATAAAATAAAAAATATCAGTATTATACATAGTAATAGATCTAATTGTGATTTGCAACTTCAACCCCAAACTGTAAGTTTTAAAGTTGACCGTTGTCTATTAATGTTATGACGTGTCTTACGCAATAAACAATAATATAAAGTATAAATATTATTATAATCTCAAACTGAAATGTTCAAAAATACAATTGGTAAGATATAATAACAGTCGAGAGCTATTTTCCTGTCAACCAATTGGCCGTTTTTTTTTTTTATAATATTTAGTCTAAAAAGTTCAAGTATAGTAATTATACGTCAAAAAAACGTCCCTCCAATATCATATTATGAAATATCTAAATAACGGAATGTTGAGTTGGTGTAATATATTTGATATATTATTATTACGAATGCTATACAATTAAAATAAATGACTTATTCGAAAAAGATAAAGTCTGAAATCTAAATAATGGAAATAATAATAATTATTATCATCTCTCTTACAAACGGAAAAAAACTCCCCGGAGTCGACTCTTTGGGCACAAGGAATTCTTTTATATATAAAAAAAGTGATACTAACAAAAAAAGAAATACGACGAACAAAATATAATATAATGGTCGGCCGTGGTGTTGTTGGCAGTACGGAACTATTATCGCTGTCCAACAAATAATTTATTAAAATTTCCTTTTGTTTCTTTTTTACAATAACTGTGCATATTTATTTATTAAAAAGTAAAATTACCGACTAAAGATAAAAAGAAATTTAAACTCGAATAATCAACGAACTTTTGTCCAATAACCTTTTTATTTTTTGCAAAAGCTTTATAGCGTTTGAACATTTTTGAGTGTTCCACACTTGAGGGTTACGAATAACAAATGCTCATATTATATTGCGATTAAAATTTAATCCTCTGTGTAAAACCGTAGGTATTTGAATTTCAACGAGCAGATATATATGAAAAATTAAAAATGCAAATTGTATGCATCTACTTAAACATTAGGTACCGTTCTCGTTAATAGTAGAAATTGTATATTATAATATGAAACTTATCACGTCATGATGTTCATTAATATTAAACGCATAAAAATATATGCATTCAATTAAATATAATATATTATATAAATTACTTGATTGTGAGCGTACCTATACCTATCAAACGCATACGGCACAACTTGTTGATCGAAATATATTAATTTTTTTATTTAAGCTGAAGGTGACGCTTTAATATAATGTTTTACCTTACGAAAAAAATAATAAGATATATTATTTTTGTTTATATTCAAAAGATCCAAATATTTAACCAGAGATTGAAAATTAGACATTTTGTATATTTTATGATCTTTATTACATTTATGAATAATTATTGAGTTTCACTCTTCATCATAATTTACAGTTGTATAATAATATCTGAAGCTTATGTGTGTGTGCGTGTGTGAATAAAAGCAGTTAATTTTTTTTTATTTGAAAACAAATTACTTTTAGAGAGGACGTTGTATATATTGTGGTTTTTTATGTTTTAATTTTGATGTAAGTTACGAGCATTTCAAAATGTAAATGTTTTGTAGTTCTCGCCCTAACTACCGCTATAGTTTGCTTAGAAAGTTTGAAATTAAAATTTTTAAAAACCTTCAATTGGCTCCAGATAATATTCTTCCCTTTAAATTTGATAAAAAAGTAGATAAATTTTAATAATTTTTAAAAATAATTGAGTGAAATGGGTTTTTCTTCTTTACGTAAAATGTTGTGATGTTTTAATAATTAATAGACGGATGATACATGCTGCCCATGCTGGAAAGACATAATCGCATCGCAGACAATATTTAATATACATTCAGATCGCGGACAATGTATGACAGCATATCAAGTAGGCAGTGTGAGAAAATTTTATTTAATGCACGCTTGCACTTGATCTGCCTGTAACACGTTAACTGCCACGAGCCCGCCGGCGACCTAACACGGATACATTAAAGTGGAGCCATTTAGGTTGCCGGCGACTTAAACCGAATTATTCTTCAGGGACTGCTTAGGTCGCCGGCGGTTCAAACCTATCATTGTATTTAATATACTATATTTTTTTATGGCGTAGAACTAATGACTTAATAATTACACTATGGCGTACACAAGAAAAACACGAACAATTCAAAAAAAAAAACTAATTGATTCCTTTATTTTAACTGTGTTTAAAAAATATTCTTAACTGTACATAAATTAATAATAAAAAAAGTATTAAATTACTCTTGTATGAATTTTTATTGATTCTTCATATAATATGATCAGAGAAACATGATAGGCAAATGAATGGTTGTGATGGACATGTACTGTAAAACGTAGTGACTTTTTTTGTTTTATTTAATGCTTCTCTAAAACATAAACATATATTTTTATAAATTTTAATTAGTTTATAAAGATGATAAAATTAAAAGATGTAACAAAGTATCTAATTACCTAAATCCTTTTTCTTGTGATATTTTCTTATAACACTCTGAACAACGTTTTCTGAGTTTTCTATTTCTTGGACACTTTTCTTCCGTTTCCTCTATTTTATGTTTAGGTGCTGCTGATCTTCATTGATTTCCTGTTGATTTTGGTGTGTTAGGCACTGTCATTTGGTAATTTTCGGCTGGTGGGTCTTAGGTCGAGCATTTTATCAATTAATGACTCGCGAAATTGTTTTACATTCATTTTTGAATCATTATGTTTTATATTATGCATGATTTTTTCCAATAGTTCGTCAAAAGAACTGATTGACATTCTATAATATTCAAAACATTTTTCGGCATAACACCTTATATTTTCATAAAAAATATTAAATTTGTTTGATTCTTCACGATCTGAACTTATTGGATGCACCCAGTATTTTCGGTTTTGCTTGGGTGGATCTAGCTCTCCACAAGCTTCAGCAAAGGCATTTACTTTGAGTAAATTGTAGTGGTAAACAGCACGGTTAAGATTCATTCTAATTAAATATATATTGATTGAATATATTTCTTAAATATTTAATACATATTATCAAGTACATTATTTACTCAATAGGTAGGTAATATTCATAATATTTTTGATACTTACATATTATTAGCACTCTGCATTTTATCTAATTGAAATCAATTTATAGATGGGTTCAAAAAAGAATGTAACAAATAAATTTTTTTAGAATTTATAATTATCATAAATACAAAGAAATAATTATATATTTCTAGGTTATAAGATATTTAGATTCTTCAGTTTATGAATAAATTAACAAATTACGTGTGGATATCACCAAATTCCAAATGGGAATAAAACGAAAAAAATGGTAACGCCAAACGGTTTTGCCACCCTAGTGTGGCGCAGCCACTTGAACGGTTTTTCAAGCGCCGGCGGTAAAACCGTTCGGCCTCAACGGCGAATATACCGCAGTGTGGCCCGACCCTTACTCTTGGACCTTTAGTTGATAGTGGTCTAGGTGTAGGTACACGCATTGGTATTTCATTATCGTATTTTAAATTATGACCGTGACTCGTTAGTGACCAATATTATAATGTTCATAAAGGTGGTTTCATGTTGTTATTTTTATGCGGTTGGTGCCGCTGCTTTACAGTAGCGTATCTAAGATTTTTTCAAGGGGGGGGATATACAATTTTTAATAGATATTCAGTATATACATATAATTATTTTCATATTATTATATACATGTTGTATTGTGTAGAAAATTTGGTCTCTGGGGGGAGAGGGAAGATATGACCCCCAATCTCCCCGTAGATACGCCACTGCTGCTTTACGACTATAATTCGGTCCAATTTCGTGAACGATACCATACATAATATGTCTATACCATCGTTGTAAAATGGCTCTTAAAATAACATTACCTACCTAATGTATATTGTATATTGTATATTGTGCGTCGTATTATTTTTTACCTTCCAACAATCCGAACGTATAAGTATATAATATATTATAACATAACGTATGGGTACATAATACAGGGTACATAACGTTTCGAAAAGGTTAATTTTGACAAATATTTGATTTCCCAACGGTTTTCTACGGATTGTTATTATTATTTTCTTTTTTAAAATTTATTATTCCCAGTACTTACCCCATCCATATTTATGTATATTATCTATCTGTACAATATTTATACGTGTACAATAGACGTACGAAAACCGGGAAAGCAACGCCACCATAATTATAATTATTAAATAATAAATTATTGTTCACCACGAGTAGGCACCTAACTTTATCTAGTACTTACATTATATTAAATGCATTATTATTATGAATTTATAGCATAAAAAACCTTAAAAAATGCATTATGAATCCCGAAACTGCACACAATAAACTTCACAAAAGCATTAAAATATCAAAAATTCACTTTACAATGCACTGTAAGTAAACATATTATATTATGAATCATAATTTGAAAAAGGTGGGTAAGTGGGTATTGCTCTGCTATATTATAATATTACCTATGGGCGTCGAGTGGGTCACTGTTGTAATGGATGTGTTAAGTGTTTATTCAATTATATAAAATTATATTTATTATATACGAAAAACGGTTCTGAGTGAAGACGGCTGGTCTTGCCCGACTATTATACTAAGTTTATTTTGTAATATTTTATTGCTATAAAAGTAATTTGTTTTACTATTAGTAAAGCAGCAGGATATGAATTAATTTTTGGCGAAAACATTGCATTCTAAAATGTTATCATGTGGATACAATTCAATAATATACTTCAATAGTTTCAAGTATTTACCCACGAATAATATTTTTAAATTACAACAAATTAACTAAAATTATTATTCTTTGTTTAAATATCTAATTTCGTCCAAATTTTAAATTTAAATATCTATAAAAAAAACTGTTTATATATTTTAAATATGTTACGGTTACGTTATGAACTATTTATGAGAAACTTTTATTTAAATTTTCAATTTTTTTTGACACAGCGAAAATAAAAGTATTTTTATCAATATTTATAGAAAACAAACTAAAAAAATACCAACATTTCAAAAAGAGTAAAAATATTTTAAACATTTTTATTTGTACTAAAATAACATAAATATTTTATGAACATTTCAAGTATCTACGGTTATTATATTTGGTATTATCTGTCCTAAGACACAAGAAGACAATATTAAGCTGTAAATTAATAATATTCTCATTGACGGAATTTATCAAATGAAAATTGATAAAACACGTTTACAATATTTTAAAAGTATTTCAATAGTTCTGTTGAAAAGTCAGTGATGTCCTGCGGTATCATCTTAGCAAGGTCTTTCTATATAGTTATATAATTATAATTTGGGAATGATTTTAAATATTTTATACAAACAATATACATTTTATAACGAATATATATTTATAGGCCCATTAGAAGGCATATTGAATACATTATATACATTTATAAATACCTAACTAACTTAATTAAAATATTTAAAACTAAACTATTTAATTACTGATCTGCATAAAAAATACCAGTACCTCAATTGAGCCTTCAAAAGTCAACCACCCACGTAAACGTATGGCCTATGGTTGAAACTTTGAAAGTTTAAGTATAATAAGTTATGAAATGTTTGTTGGTTTGTGGTAATATATTATGTTTGAGAGTTTAATAAAATGAGGTGCGGGGGCTGAAGCCTCATAGGTTATATTAGGTTTATTAATAGCTATAGGGATGCACATTTTTTTTGATGTGTGTCATTAGAGTGGGTACTCCTAATACTACCTATACTATTCCTATTTAAAGTCGACCACTAAATTATTACTATACTGTTAATTGGCTGCATAATAAATCCATTGTTTGCCGGGTGATCAATATTCGAGAGCCGCGTTTGTTCTCAACACTTTAAATACAACAAAGTTTCACACGCGTACCCACTCCACCCACTTACCTACCCATACCTACCCATCATTGAGTGTACCCGCACTTTAGTTTGTTTTCATTTTTCGTGCCACGTGCCCCACACAGCATAATATTATACAATACAATATACATACCTACATAATAAATTATGGTACGTACCTCGTACAAACCTCTTGTGTGCTCGCTCTACAACCCTAAATATAATCTGAATGACGTGACGCATAATAAATATCATTATTACGACTGTTTCGGGTCTTGTTTTTCGACATTTCATTAGACTTCATCCGCGGAAATTGACACGCAATAATTATTATTATTTCCGTCCATAAAAATATGATCCCGTTATGGGCTTTGGAAAGCAGCTGATAATAAGTATAGGTGCATCATGGATCTGCAGGAACATAATATTATATTACTATAATAACACATTAACACCAATGATTGACGAGCATCTAATCATTCGGTTAGGTTACAATATTTTATCAAAGTTTTTGAAAGTTGGATATTTTGACCTTGCATCTAAATGGAAATAATATTATTTTTGGGGTGTATAGGTTGGGGTGAGTTGGTTTAAAATTGGCGTATGCACCACCTACTAAAAAGTAGTTCGGCGTCACTGAATTTCGATCGTATTGTACGGCAGCGTGTTGCTTTATTATTATAACTTATAAGTATGTACACATCGGTCCTACTTCGGAAGTCGTAAGCCAAACACAATAGGAAGGTACGTCATATTTTTAACGCAAATTTGTATAGGTACTAAAAAAATTCTAGATGACAAATTTTCCCGGAAGGCATGGACATGACAAAAAATAAATAAAGACATATAAAGGGAGACCGTTGCTATAAGGTATCGATCGGTTGGCGAGGAACTTACTTTTTATAAATATATATAATTTATTATATATAGTTGTTGTACACTGCGTTTCGTACAAAGTTTCGTCTCAATTCTCAATGAAATATTGTTCTTATAACGCGATTCCTCGGATGTTATTAGACGTTTGTCATCATTCACTCCAAGTACGTTTGATCTGTTATCGTATCTACCCCGCATAGCGTCTGTAGAAAATAACAATATTATGTTTTCAAAAATATTTTGTAAAAGTTTTGAAACTATTTGAATTATATTATATAATACCGTATTTTTCAAACGCTGTCTGGCATAATAATAATATAATCTATACTCAGACTACTTTTGTTGTTCAACATATAACATACCCCCACCCCCTCCAATGTATGTGTCCGAATATGTACGTAGTCGAACGAGATGAGATGCCCTGATAGCGTATATTATAGCCATTACATTAGGTAGGTACCTTACGACCGCGTCACTATATAGTATATATATATATATAAACAAATAAATATCGATCCGACGAGACAGTGCATTAGAGTATAGGAGAGTACATGACGATGTAAACGATAAACTAATGAACATTCTCGAATGACGTCCAATCGAAGGTTGAACTACTGAATGCTCTTATAAGATATATATATCATTTATACATTATATTATTACAATATACAATAAACGATAAAAAATCACATTAGTGCACATTCACCACCAGACTTATATAATAATATGCATATTATATTGTACCGTAGAAATAAACTCGACGTTTTTACTCGCGACGTCGTCGAAGAAATTGCATGCCAATCATTCTACCTATTGATAAGTACATAAATTGTATGATTCATAAAATGTATAATTATTGTCTATTGAGCTGTTAATGTATACTACCAAACGCCGTCTGCAACTCCACGGTTTTACGGCAAAATCACAATTTGTCGAGATTTTAGCTTTAATAATAATAATAATAATAATAATAATGATCGCAAACCGTTATTCTTAGGAGCGGGAGTAGGAGGTATTACCTACCTATACCAATTTTTTTTGCCACTGTAATATTATTATTTATTATGCCGTGTGATATTGTCAACTTTGGGTGATTTAAGTAAACTCAATGGAGTTGATGAACAATGATGAATAGGTAATAATTATAATTAACGCCTGTGCCCATTGTGTCTGCGACATCAGTCGGTTTTGCGTTTTTCCGATGTTTCAGAAAAGCAAAAAAAAGCTCTCTCGCCAAATAAGGTCAATAATATTATACCTAACCTAACGCGATCCAGGCGATGTTGACGTTCGTGGTAGATGTTTACGCGACGACAATGGTTAAACTCGTGTGATTTATAATAGAAATAAAAATAAAATATTTACCATCATAGTACGTATAATAATGTTATACCTAGGTAGGTACTTTATAATACAGAGAAGAATTTTATTTACGCATCGTTTTCATAATATCGTCAAAATTGTGAGAATAAAATAAATATACATTTTAAATAAAAACATGTAAACATCCGTTGATTTGTAAGAATTTATACGTCAGTGATTTGTAAACGATATTTTGCTGAGTTGCGATTTGTTTAAATAAAAACGCTGACAAAAAATGGAAATAAATCCTCCTTAAGTGTAAAAATGTTTATAGAGCCGTGTTAAAAGCCTGTTACATTTATCCAGTAACGTTCATTTACCGAATTGTTTAACCATAGTAAAAACACAAAGTGAATCTTCAGACTAAACATTTTTACAATGCTAATTTATAACTTAATACGGATTGCATAAAACGTGACATTTGAATTAAGAATTATTATACAATGTCAATATTGTGTACTAAGATTTTAGAGTTCTACAAAAAAATTTATTTTATTTCCGATTTTCGTGCTAAATTTACTTATATATTATTAATTATTATCAATATGTAAAATAAATTATTATTATTATTAGCCTTTTTATACTTTTATACAGTACTTAGATTGCGTGTGGCACTAACGTAACAGTATATTAATTATAGGTCAGTTTTAAACTTTTAATTATTCTCATCATAAAAATTTCGTCGAAATCGCAAATCTTTATAATCAGGTGCGACGTCATTAAAAATGATAAGTACCGCGTTCGTTATTTTATTAAAAAACACGAATTTATTACAAAATATTAAAACGCCTGACGGCACGTTGAGAAACCTAATCGCCGACGTTTTGAGGCGTTATTTTTATGTGACCAGTCCGTCGATTTATTTTATCCCTAATCGAATCCGAATGATGAATTCGATCGATTCGTGATGTACTGATGTTTTCATTTCAAAGGCGTCCCAGTTATTGACTAGTACGTATAGTAGGGTCGTCCGACTCACCAAATGTACATTTTTGTCCGTATAAATATATAATATTTTTTCCTCGACCGTTACTCGCACACGTGCGGGTATTCGACTAACCGACGTCGCACACGGGCTGGCTCGGAAAACGTAAAATATGAAACGAAATCGTCGTCGTCGCGTCGTATATTATTATCACCGTTTTTCTGTATTTTTATTTTCACCATTCGTTTTGTTTCGTTTTCCGATATAGCGTTTGAATATTTCATGGCAATTGAATTGGACACGAATGCGTACACTGCAGGAATCGCTGGTAAAATCACGTAGGTATATCGGTTATCTTTACATACCTACCTATATATGCACTGAAATATAGTCACTGTTGTATAAATATAGCACACATAGCCATATATATATATATAATATACGTCATCGTGGTCGTACGCGTGTTCGGGGGTGGATGAGAGGTTGTGTTTCCATACGAGACCTCCTCGATTTGTTTTTTATCATAATATTATATTGTATTATACGCACAACAGTCGTAAAACATCTCGGGACCGTATTATATATTATAATATACCATTATAATATTATTTTATTGTATTATTACGTATTATAATAATAATAATATTATGTTGTGTACTATAGCCATCGCCCGTGCCGGACCCCGAGAAAGCGCTGCCGAGGAGAACGTGAGCTCAAATATTATCTTTCCCGCGTGCGTAAGGCACGTGACCGATACGACGTCGGTGTGAAGGTGTCTGGGTAGGGGGGGGGGGGGGTGGTGATCCGATCGCGGGGGTTCTAAGTAGTCCCCAGGCGAACGTTAAGCCCGAGAATTATCCTCCCTAATAATCCGTCGGATAATCGCGTCAAAGGCCCGAGTAGATTTTATGGGCTTAAAAAGGTGAAATCGGGCCGGGCGGTAAAGCGGTTTTCGGAGACTACAACTATATAATATTTTTATCAGCCCGCAGCGATAGTTATGCGTATCCTCTATACCGCTCAGGAGACCCTCCCCCCATCCATCACTGACCGTCGGTGAATGGTACGAGACATCCATATTATATTGTATTATATGATATACGATCGATCGCCGGACGGGCAATAAATCAAAGCTTCTCTCGGCGAGACCGGCTTATCGTGGAAAGTCCGTTGCGCGTCTTCTCCCCGCGGTCGTATTATTATTATATATATACACTGTATATAATGATATACAGGACGATTCTTTTATCACCGTACACTCGATTCACCTCAACCCGACCTGACCCGCACAGACGAAGTCAAACGGACCTATCAATATAACCGACATAGGTGAGGTTAAGGTAAGTACATATAGTATTATGTGCAATATAAGTAATGGCACTGGTTATGCCCAGTGGCGTGTTATCGAGAGTTCTGCCACATACAAGAAAAATATCCCACTGAGTATAATAATATAATATTTTTATATGGTATACAACGTAAGTACTCGCCCGTGATCGGTATATAGGTAAATACACACGCATAATATTATTATACCAAGTTTGTGAAACGTACATTGCATTTATACCGGAGCGGACGTCTCCATTAAGGCCCCTGCGAACCCCATAAATTTTTCATCGAAACGACCTTAGCGACGGACAACAATTATAAGACACTAGTTTTTTTTTTTTTTTAAACTGCCAATGGCATCTTTATTTAAACGACCGAAAGTCTTTATAAATACAATACATAAAGGGTAGTATACGATAATATTATGAGTAAGTGACAATGATTACTTATATATTATGCGTTAACATGTTTGGGGTTGTACCTCCGGTGAGATAGTCCCTTACCTTAGCTTACGTTACTTAAACTAGGTCATATGGCTTTAAGCGTTTGAGTCGTCTAATGTCTTGCGAGTTGTCAAGAAGTTGTTTTGCACTTGCATTGGGATGCAGCTCGAGTTTTTTCGCATGTTTGTTGGCAAACTTTTTGATTTCATCTTGGATGGATGATATATTCAAGTCTCGATGGATGATTTCATTCCTGTCGTACCGGTATGCTGCAACAATGGTACGAAGGGCGATATTCTGACAGCGTTGGATGACTTCGATGTTGGATTTGCTGGCACAACCCCACAGTTGTATGCCATAAGTCCATATCGGTTTGATAATAGCTATATATAAAAGCCGTTTGCTCGTCAGGTCTAGTGTGGAACGTCTTCCAACTAACCAGTATAGTTTGCGCATTTTTTCTTGAATTTGTAGTTTTTTTTGACGGACGTGATGCTTCCAGTTAAGGCGAGAATCAAGGTGCATACCCAGATATTTCACTGAGTCTTTTTGTGGAATTGACGTGTCATCCAGCAAAATTCGGAGATTTTCAGTTTTACGTAGTGTATAATTTACGTGCATTGACTTATCTTTATTAATCTTGATTTTCCATTTCCTTGTCCAATTAGAGATGTGATTGATTGAGGCCTGTACGTTTTCGGTCGCAGTCTGTTGATTACTGCTTGTTGCTAAAATTGCAGTGTCGTCAGCAAACATAGCTGTCATTGAGTTACCATTGGTTGGGATGTCAGCTGTGTAGAGTAGATAAAGGATTGGTCCCAGTACACTACCTTGTGGAACTCCTGCTAGTGTGTTTTTCCAACTTGTGATCGCTTCTTCGTGTACAACTCTAAATTGTCTTTCGGTCAAATAAGATTCTAAGAGTGCACACCATGTGTGTGGTAGTTGCTCTCGTAGTTTTATAAGTAGTCCTTTGTGCCAAACCTTATCAAAGGCTTGGGCTACATCTAGAAACACTCCGCAGCAGTATTTTTTTTCCTCAAAAGCCTTGCTTATTACATTGGTGACTCGATGAACTTGTTCAATAGTAGAATGTTTGTTCCTAAATCCAAACTGATGGTCTGGTATAAGGTGTCTTGCTTCTATAAGAGGTTTTAAGCGTTTAAGAAGTAGTTTTTCAAAGAGCTTTGACATGCTTGGGAGAAGCGATATTGGTCTGTACGAGGTAGCTTGTTCTGGTGGCTTACCTGGTTTTAGTAGCATGATCACTTGCGCCTTTTTCCATTGCATAGGGAAACTTTCGAGTCGTAAGATTGCGTTGTAAATATGTGTCAAAAGGATAATCGTCTTCTTTGGTAACTCTTTAAGTATGCGTGGGCTGATCTCGTCGAAACCAGGTGCCTTTTTTGGGTTGATGTTGTTATCGATTTCATGGGCGACTTCTAGAGGTGTGAAAAACCGTATTTTTTCTCTTATTTCGTTGAGTGGTGGGCATTGTATTACATCGAGTTCGGATGCGATATCATTTGGTTGAAATACATTCTCAAGGTATTGGGCGTATACTTCAGCTTTGTCTTAATCACTGCGTGCCCAAGTACCATCTATTTTTCGAATAGGTGGCACGTGGGTATGAGGTCTTTTAATGCGTCTTGTGGCTTTCCATAATGAGTAATCGGTATCATCCGTTGCAGATAGGCCACTCAAGTACGATTTAAATGTTTCGTTTTTCATTTCGTTAATTTTGTCACGTAATATTTTACTAATACGGTTCCAATTAGTTTTATCCTCTGGATGTCGAGTTCTATGCCAGGTTCTTCTCGCCTTACGCTTTTGTTGAACTAGTTCTCTAATTTCAAGCGGGTAGGTGATCTCTCGGTTATTTCCTCCTGGAATTATTGGTGTTGCCACTTTTATTGCTTCCGTGATATCCTTAGTTAGTTTTTGTACTACCACTTCAATGTCTGATGGTGTTTTTAACTTCACTGAAAGCGTGGTGGTTTCTTCGAGGGTAGTCCTAAAGAGGTCCCAATCTGTTCTTTTGTTTGTGAGAAAGATTTTCCGTTCTTTCATAATGACATTTGAACTTAGTGAAAGTAACACAGGAATATGGTCGGACGATAATTCTATTAGTCCCTCAACTTCAACGTAGTTAGGTGAGATATTTTTAACCACGAAAAAATCTAATAGGTCAGGTATCTTATTCGGGTCGGTTGGCCAGTAAGTTGGTTTTCTGGTGGAGATAGTTCCAGCGTTGATAGTATTAATTGTCTTGAACAGGGCACGTCCTTTCTGGGTGATTAGTCTTGATCCCCAGTGAGTGTGTTTTGCATTGTAGTCTCCACCAACAATGAATCTATTTCCTAGCTTGCGGAAGAAGTCAGTGAATTTAGTTTCATCTGCACCTCCCTGTGGTGGGCAGTAGATAGCCGTAACCGTAAGGTCATTGTTTCCATCATTGACCCTAACGGTTGTGGCTTGCAAATATAATTGCGAGTGTTCTTCTAACTCGAAATGTTTAATGGATTCTTTTATAAATATCGCTGTACCTCCACGAGCTTTACCGCTAGGATGGAGAGTGGTATAGATATTATAATTTCTGATTTTTAGAACAGTCCAAGGTGTAAAATGTATTTCTGATACTAGAGCAATATCAATGTTTTCATTGTGCAAGAAGTCATCGAGTTCTTGTTTGCGCTGAACAAGCCCATTGGCGTTCCATGCTATGATTCGCAATATGCGATTCATTACTTTTTCTTTTGACTTTTGTTGTTAGACTTAGATTGATTACTTTCTAATCTATCCAGTCTAGATGTGACTTTTTCTAGCGATTTTGTTATATTAGTAAGTGCAGATAAAATATCTAATAACGAGGGGTCGTTTACGTTGGACTGTTGTTGCTGATTGGACGTTTGAGGCGTTGTATTAATATTAGGAGAGCTTGTCATCTGTGCATAAGAGATGGCCGCTGTGACAGTTTTCGTTGGTTTTTGTTGAATGCGTTGTACTGCAGTGATCTTTTTTGGGTGTACTCTTTCTTCTGCCTTTTTGTAGGCAGAGCAGCCCTTCCAGTTTGCTGTGTGAGCTTCACCACAATTAGCACATTTAGCTTTTGATTTTTTTGACTTTTGGCAGTCTTCTGTTCTATGATCTTCACTACATTTTACACACACTGGTTTTTTGTGGCAGTAATTTTGTGTATGGCCAAAAGACTGACAGTTTTTACACTGTGGCACATCTTTTTTCTTCCTTGGTGGTTCTATTTTGATTTTATGATAACATAGACTATCTAACTTGTAAATATCTTTATTATTTCCTTGTGGAACTAGGTCTACGAAAAATAAAGGCAATCTTATACGCTTGGTTTCACTGTTTTTATCATTGGGATTGAGTTTTTTTTTAATTTGAATGTTTGAGACATCACAAGCGGGAAACCCTTTGTCGAGTAGGTCTCTTTTGATTTCACATATGTCAGTTTCTGGGTGCAATCCACGTATTACGACCCGGAATTTTTTTTCAGCTTTCAATTGAAATCTATGAAACTCGATTTTGTTGATTTCAAGAGCTTTTAGTGTTCGTCTAAACTGCTGTTCGTCCTCTGTAGAGATTTTTATGTCACCGTTAGCGAAAGTTTTTAGTTGCTGTTCGTGGCCGGCGACTTCTTCGCGAGTTAAAATAGTAACTAAGTTTTGTATATCGTTAACACCACATGCTGTGATTGGTGGTGGTTTGTATATTTTTGGTACTGATTGAATGACATCATTATCTGTTAGTTGGGTGTGTTTTGTCTGCGCGTTTGAACTAATCACTGAGCTGTGGCCAGCTCCATTATGTACGTTTTTACTTATAGCAGTGGTAGTATTAGTATTATTGGTAATAGTATTACTCACTTGGATGTCTAGTAGTTGGCTCTGTAATTGTGCATTACTCGCTTGTAATTCCATTACAAGTTTATGCAATGTTTCATTTTCATTTTGCATACGTACCAGTATTGCTTGGTCGACGGAAATTAATGTTGTCGCCGTAGTAGTGTTGTTCGTCGAATCCATTGCTGGACGACGGTCTGAGCCGCCACGATAAGATATCGAATAACGCAGCGATGTATAATAACATGTATTAATTAAGATAAGCGGAACGACCCGCGATAGCGCACAATAACGACGACACGAAGCACACGCGTGTGTTCGCGACGACTGTCGGCACAATACTATAAGACACTAGTGGTTCGATTTAAAAGTGTAAAGATTTTTGATTTTATAAAGAAGTTTACTTTGCACCGGTTGGAGCATAATATTATATTCAAATCTTTAATAATTTTTAATGTATTTAATATAATAAATTGAAAAATTGATAAAATTTAAAATGTTCATTCACGTCGAGAATTCGCTAAAACTGAAAAAGTGCTCCGACTTGTAATCTTGTTTATGCATTCAAACATCTTAACATTTTTGAAATCGGACCTTTGGAAGTACCTACTTACATTTTTGTCAGGCCTATACCTATTTCACGTCCGTAAATTTATTTTGAATACTTCGATCTGACGACTTAATAGACTGTACATGCGGGTTATAATATGTACGATGTGGGTGATAGTGATAGTGACCGCAAGGAACGAAATAATTGCCTAAACACAACTCCTTAAAAATGACACGTTTGCAGCTTTGCAGCCTTAAACCGTGTCCGAACACCATTAAACCATACTAATAGCTTCACCTGGTGCAGCTCGAGATTTTCGATAATATTATTCTATTCGTTGACGTCGTGAATTTGATTCGTCTTTGAAACTCCGTATACCTACATGCACTACAACAACAAAATAATAATAATAGTATAGTACAATTCGATGGGTAAAACGCCGTCGATCCGCATTGCCTGTGCACAAACGCGTATACAGCTACACCGAATTATATTTAGAGGAACAAATGAATATTATGGTAACAAAAAAAACCCTGGAATAATATATTATGTATATAAAAGTGGGTGGTCCCTTTAAAACATAATATAACGTTCATTTTTAGGCCACTGTTCGTTTTCGACGTGTACGGTTTTCAATAAAATTTACAATAATTATAACGAATTAAATATATCGGTATTTGTATATAAAAAATGGCAGTGGCGTTTTATCCAGAGTTCTGCTATATGTACGAGCAGAATATCGCACTGCAGTGTATATAATATATTATTATTACACAACGCAAGTACTCCGCGTTTGGTGTGTAGGCAAGTGTTTAGGTACACGCGCAATTATTATTATTATACCAAGTTCGTGAAACGTACACATTGTTATACCAGACCGGACGTTTCCGTTAAACCATGTCCGAAGACCATTAAACCATACACTATAATATAATAGCTATTCACCCGCAGCAGAGGCTGCAGCTCGAGATTTTCTATAATAATATTATTCTGTTCGTTGACGTCGCGGCCTCAATTCGTTTTCGACCGCGCCTTCAAAAATCCGTACACTGCACGATGCACTACAATTTATAAAAATTACAATAATATAATGTTATTATTATAGTGTGTTTCGGTACAGCGATGTCGATCGTTGGCATCACCTGTGCTAAAAAGCGTATACAGTGCGCCGAAATACTTATAGGAACGCCTTGCTCTTGCACGATATTGTGATATAGATAGGACTAGAAACACCGCACGTCGGAGAGACAAAACGGAAATTTCGAACGATTCGTCGCATGTGCCGAATCAGATTTCGGGACGCGGTGGCGATTTAACGTCCTTGACACACTGTGAACGTGTTGAACCATACGCCTATAGATTATCATAATAATATAACAGTTGTAGGAGGTACCTATCTATAATAATATTATACGCTCTTAGTTGCAGTCGTCGATCCATTTCGCGTCGCGCAGCAGTGCGTAAAATAAATAATAATAATTATTATTATAATTATAATTTGAACGGAAAACAAAAACATTAAAATTAAATATTGTGATCGAGCAACTCACGCGCGTAGAGCTACACTGCAGCAGCTTGCAGTGTACGCCTTATTTTTATAACATTATCCATAGCCGGTTGCAGGTATATTCTGTGCGGATCAGAAACAAAATATATAATATTTGATACGGCAATTTCTCGTTTGCCCTCTGCCCGACGACCTAGTGTATTTTATATTAGTATAAAGGGTGTAACAAGAAGACCTGAAAAATAAATACACTACTTTAACGCATGAGAAAAACTGTTAAAATGATATGATTAGTAAATAATTAAAAAAATATACTCATGCCAGCAAATTCTCAAAAATAATATTTTGAAAAAAGTTATTATACGTTCTATATTAATTTAGGTACTCAAAAAAATATTGATATTTTAAACAATTTTAAAAAATAAACTACTTAACTTAGATGAATGATTTTGCCATCTAAATCGTTTTTATAGTCAGATTTACCAAAAAAATTTAAACCATATAAAATTTTTTTTTATTTACCGAGTAACGCAAATAGTGATTATAAATTATATAATACTAGTTGATTCCGCGCACTTTGTTGTCTGTACAAAATAACAACTCTTAAAAAAATTGTGATTGTTCAACTCCCTTTGGGTGTAACTCTTTGTAGTAAAGTGCCAAAATTAGATTCGATGCATGCTTGTGCCCGATTAACAATTAATGGAAACCAATATACAAATAAAATACTAATTTCTACTAATTAATAATTATTTCTTCTATAACGAAAAGCATTTGAGCACCTTCCCGGGGTTGGACCTACCGGATCCAATTGTGAATCTAAATCATCCCAAGAACCACTTAAACACGCACAATTTTTTTTTATCAAAATCGGTACAATCGTTTAGAAATGCATAAAATTCATACAGACAAACATTAATTTATTATTGTTATAATTTTCGGCCATCCAATTAATATTTCCAAGACAAATTTTACATTAAATCCTTCCCCGTGACTCGACCGATCTATTAGTGAAAACCGTTAATTTAGTTAACGATTAACCAATGGCAACCATTAATTTATTATTATAATAGCAACCATAGCAACTATTTATAAACGAAAATTTCCATCGTAAATCTCAAGATTCAAAGATTTTTTGAAAACGGTCTAGCCGTTCTTGAGTTATAAAATATGGTATAATATTTTTTCGAACTCTCTTTTATATATTATATAAATAATAAAAAAAATTTTAAAAATATTGAGTAGAAGAAAAGTTATTAAATCTTTCAGGTATTCCTGTTACACCCTGTAGGTATATATTGTAAATATCCAATAGGTTTAGGTCGTATTATACGTGTACGCATCAGAGGCGCCGAAGACGTACTACTCACTCCGTCGCAGCCGCCACCGTTGCTGATGTATTGCGCCGTAAATTCGCTTTGCATTTTCGGTCAGATTTGTTATAATATTTTCGTACGTAATCAATTCACTCACACCCCTTGGTCGTTGGTGGTTCGGGAGGAGAGGTGACAGAAGGTCTATCACGTCGTGTATATAGTACACGTGGCCGAGAGGTCGAAAGAAAATCTATATAATATTACATGCATCACATAATAATAATATATAATATGATATTATATACGTATTATAGGTAAGTAGGTAGCGTCAAAATTCGCCGAATAGCAGCCATTCATCAAGTTTGTATCGCCACAGGACACTCCTTAAGTAGGACAAAAAAATTCAAGAATTATGAAAAATCCTAAAATTTAGAATTTTAATAAATTCATTAATAAAGGAAAAAGTGGGAGGGGGGATGAGTATGCTTGGTGAATCACCCTGTATACAATTAATAACTATAAGATATAAATATTATGATAATAGGTATTGCAGTGTATAACCATTCTGTTAAGTTTTCGGTATATCGACGTGCGGATATTGTTATGTCCGTTTTTCAATCCCTACACGATTGGGAACATTTATAATAAATTCACTGAGGTAATTTTGTTAAATATTAGTGCAATTATTAAATTGAACATTATTTTGGTTCGGCGGTATAAAAACATAAAATAATATATTTTGTTGAATACATGCAGTTTAAGGTACTGTAAGGACTTTGCACTGATTGAATCTGATTTCACTTAATCTGCAGTGATTGAATCGTCTGTGCATTATTTAAATATTGCACGTATGCGCGCGCATAATATAACATTATACCGATACAAATTTGGGATGCCGTATCTGCATATAAGTGTCTTCTGACTATTCTTTGTAGACTCGATGATTACAATATGAATAATAATATTTTACCCTGACTTCATATAGGTACTCACATGGTATGAATAATTATGAGTGCATAACAATATAATATATAGTATATTGATTAATATGTAGGTACATGCACACATGCGTCTGAGTACAAGGGAGAGATAAAAAATAGCGTGCACATTGTGTAGCGCAGTTGTTATATTATGTACTTTGTACATCATATATAGTGCGAAATGTGTCTACTCGTGATATCTCAAATACGAATACGTGAGTTCACTTAATTTTACATTTTATATGAATTAAATCATTACTATGTGCGCCGCGAAACAATATTAATAATTGTGTGCATATTAATATATATTAATATATCACTGCAATACAAGGGCTAAACCATCGTTTTTTTTTTTAAATATATAAAACCATGTTTTGTAAAATACAATGGTAACTATTAAGATTATTAAATGATATTAAAATTTAAAGCACACTATTATTGTGATACGCTGACGGTATATTTTATTCAGTGAATACCGGACGTTATAGTGGCACAACCGATTCCAATATCGGACTTTTTTTTTAATTAGCTAGGTAGGTTACTTTCAAATTTCAGTTTCGAACAAAATCAACATAATTAGTTATATTCTCGTTTCTCTCGGATTCCAAAGCGGCTATTATAATATATTAATTTATATACAGTTAATTATAAGGTCCTTTATATTTTGGCTTTTTCGTTTTGTTTACACTAAAAGGTAATTATATTTTATATTTTATTTTTTTTATTTCGTTTTACTGGTATAATTACTACCAATAAGTATTTCGATCGATTATTTAATTTTTAAACAAAAAATGTACGGGTACCTATATAGTTTATTATAGCGTATCGCTTCTACTTAAGCAGCTACGTAAAATAAATTTGGCTAAACATAAATTGGCACTTTTATCTTTAACCCTTTTGAATAATTACTCCATTATACTTAACATAAATAATATATAGTAACGTTTGAAAAAAACAAAAGCTAAAAGCGTCCGAAAATGTTTGAAACAAACTTTTCGTGGCTAGGGAATTTTTCGTTTAAGCCGAAAAGTAATAACCAGCGAAGACGTTATTCGAAAATTTGATGTTTTGGCTGCTTTGGTGCAGAGAAAACTGTAAAATTAATTGCAAACTTGCGCAAGTCCGTCACATGGTCAACGACAATATTGGAATTTAAAAAAAATGAATATCAACATCGATCATTATTATACTACGCTATTAAGCGTTAAAATAATTGTTGAAAAAATATTGTAAATTCTTGTACAAGGTGATTCACAAAGTTGGCTAACCCCTTTTTTTCTTCGATAGAGTTTATATAGTTTTTTTATCACTTATTTAAAATCTGATTTTTGGATTTTTGAAATATATATCTACCTACTTAATCAGAAAATGGTATTTCAAATTTATGAGATTTTGTTTGAACTACTCAAAGTGGTGTCCTGCAGAAATACACACTTCTGTTTTTCAAATGAGATATTTGTACTAAACATTTAATGAATAACTTTTCTGAAAAAGTTGACCCATGAAAATCAAAACTCGAACGAGTATATAGTTTCTGAGTTATATAACTTTATTTAACTTTATGTGCTATGGTAATAGGTTAGGTTAAGTTAAAGATAGTTAATCCATGATAATCTGTTGAGAATATATAGGGGATGGTCATTTGAAAATATTAATCTGGTGATTACCAACATATTTTATAATTTGTGAAAATCGCGAGATCCATTATTACGTTAACTTAATATTTATTAAAGACTCTAATAATGTTATGCTTATTACTCAGTATAATCATTTTAATATCTGAGAAACTATAATTGTTCGAATTTTTAAGTAGGTGCATCAACATTTTCAAAAAAATTATCCACTAAATAATAATTGACAGTAAAGAAGGGAGGGGGGTTATCATTTTAAAAGGAGATGTTTGTATCGCCACAGGACACTCTAAGGAGAGGAACAAATAAAACTTAAGAATTGTATGATATGGTCTTTAAATGTATTTAAGAATTCCAAAATCAGTGTTTTAATAAACTAATTGTTAATGTAAAAATGGGCGTGTGAGGTTGCTCGGTTAATCACCCAGCTGCAGCATCATATTAATATGTGTATTGTAAATAGCACAATGCATACATCACGTGTTGGTTTAATGCTAATCAAGGTCGTGTACAATGTACATAGGTACTAATTCATAATATTATGATATGACTTTAGCAGTAAAACGGATGTCACCGCGGACGGATCTTAAAGGTTAGGTTATCAAGGTTATTATCAAATAAAATAAAAAAAAGGAGAACTATATCCATACACTTAAAATAGGTATTTCGTGAAAACCACTGCAGGCTGCATCAAAACGGCGACGGTACAATATATAATATTTTTATTATTATGTGTAAGTAAATCCTGAAACGCGTGCGTGACGCTCACGCGATTTTCCATAACCGAATATTCTATTATATTGGTGTGCGAAAAAATAAAGCTTGTTTATCATATTATACATATTTGTCACACGAGAGACAGCAGCTGTCAAATCGATTTCACGAGCCGCAAAACCTCGCGGAGCGCCCTAGCTCGCACAAAACCGTATAAATCGCCGCACGAGTATTATTGTATTATTTATATTATATAGGTATAGAGGTACGTGACTTTAACGACAAACCGGAAATTGAAAGGCTTGCTATTTATATAGGTAGGTGTGCGTTTATATAGCAGGCACGCATTATACACTTGGTCAAAGTTCATTATCTGTTATCAGCCATTCGGCCCCCGACGACGGCCGTCGCGTTAATAACCCACGAGGGCAAGAAGTTTGGTCTGTCGGTCGTTTCTTGTGATATTGTCTATATATATATATATTATATACCGTTAACCAAGGATGACGGAGATACGTATACGTATATTGTATAATACACACTTTAACTGCACGGTTTTTAAGGTGGAACTGGTATGTTATATGTGTACCTACCTACTTAAACTTATCCCCGCACCGATGCCAAACGATCGAAATCAATTTTACCGGAAGTAATTTAATACCTGTGGTTTAAAATAATATTATTATATTCTAGGCGCTGATCGTTATATGTTTTTTGATTCTCTATCAGTGTGTTCATCATTACCGACACCACCTAAATATTATTTACGGCTCGATCGTACACGGTCTACCGAATCGTGTACATCGTCCCTTTCGCCAACGATTTATTTACGATCCTATATATTATTGTATTATTGTTATCACACACAGTTCCACTAGATTACCACTCAGTAAAAATTTAAACCTGCGTATGAAAATTAATTATTTGTCTATATTTGTATAATATTTTATTCTTTAAATTGTTTACCCATATATCTTAATCATATTTTAACTCGTCTCAAAATACTAACGATTTCAATATTATATCTGAACATCGGATATAATATGTAGATCGTGTTCAATTCAGTATCTAATAAATAATAATAACTGTTTTCTAAAAATCTTATACTAAAAACGTTGTGGGGAACACTATAATATAAGCATATAACAATCACCTTAAACATTCAATGAGAAAGTAAATGAAATATTAATACTTTAGCTGGTACTAATCTGTGTCTATAATTATTTATTCTTCGTATTATCTACGTCTCGCCGTGTTTGCATCTGACAATAACATTTATTATAGTTCACATTTTATTTTGACTTTCTACTATACTTAATATAAATTAAAATATCATAACTTTTAGTATTTTTTTGGTTACCCATAAGGCCATAACCTCAAAATAAAATAAAAAAATGATAATTTTTGTTTTTACGCTTTTTAAAAATCTGAAAATTTATACAACACAAGGTTAATTTATATATTATTATATTTTAAAAGTTAAATTATTCATTTCCATCAAGTATTAACATAATAATAATATGCATTTTCGAGTTTAATGAGAAATCGAGCGGAAGAGTAGTGTTATTGTAATAATGGTATACAATATTATAGTAGTATGGTCGAGCAGTCGGCAGGTAATTACGAAGGGAGGAATCACGGTGGACACCCGGTATATATAGGGTCTGACATTTCATGAAATTTGTTTTTTGAAATATTTTATATTAATGAAAGATAAAAAAACAAATTTTAATTTAAAACTATATTAGAAAGTACAGTTAACACCTCTACTTAGTTAAGTGTTAATGAAACATGTTATGAAAATATTTCTTACATAGTAGGTACATTATGCAAATGACATGATAATTATCGATCTTATAATTTATATACATATCACGATTATAATATCATCATTATATCATGATCTGGAATTAAATATTGATAATCACTAATCAGGTATGAAATCAGTACCTATGTTCATATAGTGATGATTTTATGAAACATACCAAAAAACACAGTTTAAAAAAAAAATTAAAAAAATATATTTTTCAATATTTTATTGAAATATTTCAAAGTGAAAATTTCATGTGAAATATTTCATACTCATAACCTAATATGGTATATACATTAATCATTAGCAACATATTCTGCAGCTTTAGGGCTGATCACACTTTTTTCGATTATTAATAAAATAACACCAATAAGGTAATATTTATTATTCTACCGTATATCACATTATTATAATTATTATTTGTACAAATCTGAAATCGTGGAGCTACCTATAACACTTCAGACGACCAATGAATTAATGTAACTCATAAAGTCAAAATATCGCAGCCGACACAGCGTAATATATATTATTTTGTAATAACTATATAATATTATGTACCATCACAGGCGTCGCTCACCACAATAATTCAGACTACGGTAGGGACGCAGTGGGAGTAAATTATTATATTATTTCCCGACGCGAATTTCTCGGGTTTTAATCGGATTTTTTTGAATGTGTGTCTGCGTGTTATGAATTCGAAACGCGTTCGTCATGAGTTGTGACCACCAGTCGTGTGTATATGTGAAATAATAACAATATCAGTATACACCGCGAAGGCGGATGAGCTATCGCGACGCGACGTTAATTCGATAAAATAAACGACTGCAACATGTACCGCGCGTACAATAATTTCATTGTTCAATTTTAGTGGATCTATATATATATAGACATTAGACATATAGTGCATACAGGGTGTCACAGGAAGACGTGACAGATGAAATAACTATTTTGTTCTAATCAATGTTTTGAAATGTTTTTTTTACGTATAATTTATAGTCGGTACCTGCGTCACGTATAATATAAATTTTTTTTTTAAAAAAAAATTATTTGATTTGAATTTTTTCGGAAAAATACAAAATAGCTGATTTATAAATCAGATTATAAGAACAATGTTGATTGTAAAAACATTTATCCAATTCAAATAGTTTATTTTTTTAGAATTTTTTAATATATCCATATTTTTTTAGTAGGTACATTAATTTAGAAGGTCGTAACTTTTTTCAAAATATTATTTTTGGGAATTTCCTGATACGAGCATATTTCTCAAATTTAGCATTAACCATAATATAATTTTCATAATTTTTTCCATTCGTTTAAGTTTTTTTTGTCAGGTCTTCCTGTTACACCCTGTAAATAGGAACAATAACAAACGTTGTTTTAAAACCATACATCCATTTTGCTCGTATTATAATATTACAGGAGCGATAATTAAAGCATTATATACACGGCGATTATAATGATATTATGCACATACGTTGCACGTGTGTTTAATAACAATAGTAAAATACTTTATACTTACCCCGTATATTATTATTATTACTCGTTTATTTTTAGTACTCGTGCATTCTCATTCGTTTCATACTGGATGACGAAATTTGTTAACCAAATTTAATTGAAAAATCTAGCCATTTGGTGCATAATATTGTGTAGGTACACCTACTACAGCAACTGCAGACTGCAGGGGAGTGAACGAAATATTGTCTTGTGAACATTTAGTAAGAGGATATCAGCGCACTATTTATTTTCTCTCGCTGGCCTACGCGCAGCATATTATACAAAACGCATTAACGCAGAATCATTTTATCTATGTTTTTAAGTAATCTTAGAGTAAAATCATCCATCACAAAAAAGATAGAAATATAGGTAATAGAAAATATATTTGTATTATAAATTATCACTAATAGTTTAGATGACCTGACCAAGTGAGGGAAACTACAAAATCATTTTTAAAAAATGCAATATTATTATAATACTGTTATCTGATCGCATCATAATAATGTACTTATTGCAGTTAACAGTATAGGTACTCGAAAGAGATAAAAACACTTTTAGATTAACTTATAGGGGCTATTATTACAAAGTTATATTATAGTGTATTATTTTTTTGATCAACCACAAGTACAACACAACCATTATTATGATCTGGTTGACAAATTAAATTTATTAGCCCGTGTATGCTGTGCTTCGTATAATAATTTATGGGCATCATGTTGAAGACTAATCAACGCGCAATCGATCGAAATTAAATGGAAAATGGCAAAAGAGAATGCTACCCATGCGGTAGTTGTCTCCGTCAATAGTGTGCTGTTAGTTTTAATATTAGAGTGAATTGGTCTATTATCAAACTTTTAGGTAAGAACATTATCTGTGCTTTGGCGACGGCGACTTCTTAGTATTTTAATTTTCAATCAAAATATGGGTATATATAGGTATGTGAAATATCAACAATTAAAAGTGCTCATATTTTCTCACTTGAAAATTAAAATATCGAGTAAAAGCCGACGCTTATGCACGGATAAAATTTACACCTAAAAATTTGATAACAGGTCGATTCACTACCTAGCTTTAAAACTATCGTCACACTATTGAAACTATATAGTATATAATGAACGAAAATTTGCCACCTATGTCGTACGTGTGTAAGACGGAGACAACAAATGCATGCGGGTAGCGTCCTCTTAACACCCATAAATTTGTTTTTATTTTTATTCTTGGTACAGCGTCAACTATACGTCTTATTAGGTTATTATAGCTTACAAGAAAATAAATATTAGTTACGTAAAAGGCTTGTCAGACATTCCTAGGCATTTTCTAGCTTCCATAATATGGTCTCGAAAGTAGACAAGGAGGTGGTTGATTGTAAGATTATTATATATATATATTGTTGATTATTATACCTAAATTATATGTTATACTTTCCATCGACGGTCGACCTTCATAAACCATTATAATTTATATTATGTCAAAATAAAACATTCAAAAGTGTATGATAATATAACTAAAGTGTATTTTTTTTTTTTTTTATTGTGACAAATGCCTTGGCAACTATGGGCCATTGGCTACAAAAAAATATTACATAGTATTTAATAATAGATAAGTTACATTAAATATGGTAGGTACATTATACTTATAATATAATATATTAAATTTCTTTATGAAGTTCTGTATCCCTTAGGAATTTGAGAACGTTAGTTGTATCGATGTTGAGGTTTTCAGCGATATGGTGAGTTAGATTAAATTTTTGACGTTGTAATTCGTACTTTCTGCAGTCGGTGAGGATATGTTTAACTGTCATGGGATCGTTGCAAGTTGGGCACATGGGTGGGTCTTCTTTCTTCATTAGGAAGGCGTGGGTTAATCTAGTGTGGCCTATTCTGAGCCTATTGATAACTACTTCTTCTTTTCTGGTGAGTGTGTTGTTTGGCCAAGGGAGAATGTGGTTTTTAATTTCATATAATTTGGTGTTAGAAGTTTTCCATTCGTTTTGCCAGATATTGAAAATTATTTTTTTAATTATTTGTTTGATGTCGGTTATTGAATAAACTTGGCATGGGGTTGCATTTTGTGACACAGTAGCCTCTTTGGCAAGTGCATCAGCTCTTTCATTTCCTGAGATGTTTGTATGACTTGGTATCCAGATTATTTTTATGGAGGTGTTTTCTTTTTGTAATTTATATATTTGGTTCTGTATTGTTCTTGCAGTCTCGTTTGGTTTATAGGAGTTTTGTATACTCATAAGGGTGCTAAGGGAATCACTAAAGATTATCGCTTTTTCTAAAATGTATTATAGGACGTTTAAAATGTGATTATTTTATACATTATGTGCCACTCGAATAATAATTTATGTAGTTGTTTTCTACAGACGTCATCTACTTCATCCGTTACATTTTCGCAGATTTTAGGGAAACCAATGTCCTAATTATTTACGTTGTGAGTGAAATTGTTTTGAATCCAATTAAGTGCGTTCTATTCATCACGATAAATCATTTAGTTCGTTTCGCGGTTACTATTTAATATCCCAAAAGCATTAAATCTAATATTACGGTTTAAACTGTTCGTAATATAAATGTATTTTCGAATGTGATCCGCGTCTGTCGGGTCATAATAATATATTAGATACAGAGCAGTACTGTTGATTAGCTTAAGCCTGTGAGATAATTATGTACGGAGATATAGGCTATTATAGATAGCTTAATAATATATATAAATGCATAGTAATTATTATCATAATATATTTTGACATACCTAATAATAGGTATAACATAGTATAAATGTATAATTATAATTTATACCTATTAAAACCACATATTATATAAATAATATAATATAATTTTTTCTTCTAATTATTGAATATTATATATTATACATACTTTTCTTTTTGAAGATATTTTTAATGAACATTCTTTTTTGGTTCAATGTAGATTTGAATTTTTTTTAAATGGTGTTCAATCAAACCATCAAATAATATATTTTATTACTTATAATAATATACTCATAAGTTATATTCTCAATATAATAGAATGATATTATCTCAACATGACAATATCTGTCTTGTCATATTATTTTAAATAACATTGTAATGATCGTGCATTTATGTAGGTATATTAGTTAGGATATTATAATATTTATTTGACATTTTGAGTAAGTTATTATTATAATAGTATAATAATATAGTTGTAAGTAACTATGCATAAATATATATATATGTAATAATTGTCGAACTATAATAGTTATATACTGGAAGTTCTAATAAAAAAAAAAAAAAATATATATATATATATATATACATTATAATATTGTAACTCAATCCACTTAAATATTAAACTCCTTAATAAAACAAATTTTACCGTCAATGAATTAACATAATGAATAGGTATACACATTAAGCAGTAGTATGCATAATATTGTGTACACACCTACAACTGTAATAATCGATTAATCGATAAAATACGCTGCATTTCAAACAATAAGAATGCAATTTCAAAACTCGTTTGAGAATATTTTCACGGACAACACTACATTTTGATGACGATCATTTGTCATCTCATTGTATGGCTTCCTATTAAATTTAAAGTACTCTTCCCGCTAGTAGTATAGGTATTTGACAATCTATAGAACACACACATCAGTCACTTATAAGCCGTGTAGTGAATATGTTGAACGTATAATATCATAATAAAATATATTTCAAACTATCAGTACCTATACCTATTACCTATACAGTATATTCACTTATTTAGGCGCCACCGAGTCATCGGACGTAGTAAGCAAAAAAAAAACCATTTATATATTATATTTGATTTATTATCACTAGATATAAATACCTTGAGCAAAGAAAAAGGCGCTACCAAAAAATAGCATCGTAAAAATATGCGCTTAAAACTCTTGATAATAAACCTGATATACATTTTAATACAATTATAAAATATAGAATTATCATTATTATACATTGTTGTATGAAGTATTTATTTAATTACAATAATTGAAAATCAAATAAAATTGTAAAAAATAAATATAATATACCTACGTAAGGGTTGATTTTTACTAAATAATACTATACATTATTTTTGATTAGACTTTAGAGAATTACATTTCCAAAAGTAACAGGGTCTAGATATAGATACGAGAACTGCTATTGCCAATTGACTAGGATATCCCTGCAGTAGTATAACATAATACTATCATGTTCGACTATGCTCCGTATTTTGTTTTACTTTGTAAATCACAATTTCTGAACTAAAAACATATTATATACATCAATACTCCATTTAGGCACCTACATGAATGATGTACTGTACATAGCTGTGTGTTTCGTACTTTCGTGTTGACAATATCCGACACTCACAATATAAGCTTTATTAGCCTTTATACAGTACTTTATTTAGTAGTATTAATGCTTCAGGCTTTGAATCTTTGCCAATATCAAAGTTTTATCTTTAAAAAATATGGTATGAATTCGGTCAGGTTTGTGTATTACAGCGCAGTAACGCGTACGCGTGACTAAATAAACAAAAGGAAAATATTAATTTTTTTGTGAAGTACCTAAAAAAAAAATTATCATACACAATGCATTGAATACAAGTTAAATGGCAATACAATTTTGAACAATACCAATCGCATTTTCCATTTAACCACCATCCCAATTTATTTGATTTTAAACTTTTAAATTTAAATTATCAAATAAAAGGAAACCTACCACGCAGTGTGTATTTAAATTTAAAAACATCTGTTATGAATTTCTAACCAAAAAAAGTCTCCAAAATTATTAGACTTTACAGTCCTCCGAGAATTTTAAAATCGTTTCAGAATACATTCGTGCAAAATGAAAAGTTGATTATTAATTTATTTAAAAATGGTTTCATTGGCCATACCAGTTGTATTGTTATATAGAACTATACTGTTCACTTATTAGTACCTCCAGTCATGCAGTTATTTTAATATAATACAACATATTTACACAAAGTCATATAATTCAGTTTAACAATTCTACTCGAGAATTTCCAAAAACGATTTCCTAAATATACTGCCGATATGTATTTTATATTTTAGTCATTTATTAACATATGGGTAATTTTGAATTTATCGAAGTCTTTGCAACCACTCATAATATACGAAAATTAATCAATCGTAATATTATATGTTTGTAGATATTCGGCCGAGTCGACCTATTACACATATGACATTAGAATAATATTATGAACTGCTAGCGTTGACCTAATAACATTTTAAAAATCAAAATCACGGAACACACGTGTGACGGTAAAAAAAAAGTTGATAGGTTATTTTTATGCGTTTTATTCACTTGTTTGAATACTGCAGCAGTGGTGCAATTATATTAAATATTGTAAGGGTATACCGAGAAAAACACGATATCCGCAACGGCTATGTAATAATATACTGCGTTTTATTATCATTATTTTTTTTTTGCATATAATTTAGTCCTATAGTATGTGTACTTATAGTCGTACCTATTGTAGTCGAGTGTTTTTTCGTATACAGGTGCCTCTGCGCAGTAAACCAAAAAAGTTTTGCCACCATCACTCTCTCAGACGTGTTTACACACGCGTACGCGACTTGTCGATTAATGCAGGCAGGACGTACTCTGCGCATATAGGTACACACCGTATTTTCGTTCTTAAATAATAAATGGACTTCGTAATTATTATTAACTTTTACCCGGCTAATTCTGACGCGTATAAAGAGCAGCCGTATTTATAATGCACTATATGCGACCGAGCTGCGCATTTAATTACGACCCGTTGTATTTTATAATTATAATATAGTTAGCTGGTGCCTACCTAACAATATTGTGTATCTTGATATTTGAGTTTTAGTGAAGTCATTGTGTGTAGCTCCCAGCAGAAGGAACGATACGAAAACGGCGAATAAATAACGCGTATATAATACCGTATAGTAACACGAATACATATATTCATAGGGTGATGAATTTATATGGGGAGGGGTAGGGCTATAGGGATCTATGATGTTGGGGGAGGGGAAGGAACACGGGAGACGTTCCTTCCCCCGAGTCATTTTACGTACACCCCCAAAAGGGGAAGTTTCGGTCCGGACAAAAATAAATAATAAAAATATTAAACGACATTATACAATGCAAATTAATAACTTTATAAATGGTCAAGTAAATATATAAATACAATTCAAATTCGAACGTCATAAGAATAATATTAATACAAATAATAAAAATATAAAATTAAATAATCAAAATCAAAAAAATCAAGCGTTGTTTGTCTGCAGAGCTTTAATGAAAAACAATATATTTGGATAGGAACTATAGTGTTGTAAACTTATTATTCCAACCTTCAATAATAAAATTTGTTCTATACCTATACCAATTTTACTTATAAAATAAATATATTATGTATTATGTGTATGTCGATTCAGTGGCGGAAATTTTTCAGTTCAGCGGGGCAACTTCCGGTACTGCTAAAAAAAACCCGGTGGTGAAATGGCAGTGGGTGGGCTGTGGGGGGGGGGGGGGGAGACCAAATACTGGGCTTTATAGCTTATAACGTTTCGAGTGCACAACATACTATATTCTAAAAATGTAACTGAAAAAATTTAAGGGGTGTCTATTATAGCCACCTTACCCTCTCCACCACCCATAATACGCCTGTAGCGGGAACACACATGGTTATATTCGTTTTTGCAGCTCTCACTCGCTTGAGTATTGAGCGAGTGTATATATTATAATGAAATAAATATCGAATATTATTTGACTCGACCATAATATTATTGTTATTATAATGTCATATATTATACACTACATGGCTACGCCTGTCATTTACCAGCACAACCAACTTCGTTAATATAATATATATTATTATTATAGGCGGCGACGATAGTAATAAATAATAATTATTATGCACGAGAATATTATTACTACGCAGCAGGTACGCACAGTATAGGCTCATACCACGGAGAGGTCTTATAGTCACTGTTTTTTTGCATCTTGAAAACAAATTCCCATTTATTTGTATGACATCGCGAAATTTTACCGAGCTGCAAGCGTATTCGCCGATTTAAAGGTATTCCAGAAACTCAAAGTTATTCAATTTAAGTTTATTCGTTATACCTACACAATATTGAACTACCTATTATTCAGAGGTAAACTTTGTCATTGTAATAATAATATATAGCATTATTTTTTCGTCCTGGTTATTATTATATATATATACAGTAGAGCCTCGATAGTCCGGACCCCCGATAATCCGGTGAACGCGGTAATCCGGACGGCAAAATTGTTCGTGAGCACCTTTTAAATGTAAATTTACCTCCAAAAGCTTTATTATTGTTGGATAATTGCCCTGGACATCCATCAGCAGAAGAATTACGTAGTGATGATGGCAACATTTTTGCAATGTTTTTACCTCCTAATACTACAGCGCTTATTCAACCGATGGATCAAAATGTAATTCAGAATATTAAATTAAACTATCGTAAGTCTCTCTTAGTTAATGTTCTTGCTGATCCGGTGCATGGTGAAAACCTTGTTGATGCTCTAAAGGCCATAAATTTAAAAGACGTAGTTTTCAGTCTTGCAAATTGTTGGAAATTGGTCCCGCCAATGCTCATAAAGAAATCGTGGAAACACTTACTTCCTTTCCAAGCAGAAAATGAAATCGACAAAGTTGTTGAAATCGATGACATTCAACTTTCTACGCTCATAAACCAGATACAGGAAACATGTACGAATAAAATGTCTGATTCTCAAGCACAGGAATGGGCTTGCCGTGGCGCAGACGAAGATTTAGCGAATCATGAAATCTTAACTGATGATCAAATTCTACAAATTGCAGCAAAAGAGGATGATATTGACGACGAGGATGAAAGTGGCTCAATCAGTACAAGTAAAGTTTCTCCTTCAGAAGCTGTGAATGCACTGAATACTGTATTGCAATGGGCAGAAGATGAGAACATGGATAGCACTGATATTTTGTTGGTACGTCAATTAAGAGAACTCGCTTTTGAAATGAAAATTAAAAGTATTATTCAGAAAAAAATTACCGATTACTATACGTCTTAAGTTCTACATACATATTATTATAAACATTTTTTTTTGTAATTCATTAGTTTAGTTTTAATTTAATTTAATTATTATTCTTGTAATTTAAAATGCAATAAATATAAAGATGGCGAAATTAAAAATAAAATCTTAGTCATTTGAGTAGGTAATTTTGAAAAACCTCCGGTAATCCGGAAAATCGATAATCCGGACGATGCTCGGTCTAAATTCGTCCGGACTATCGAGGTTCTACTGTATACATATAAAAAAATATTTTCATATTTTTTGCACAACCGATAATTTATACTTTACGTCTCGATGATTCGCAATATTTTTAAATCTATATTTCCCATGATAATTATAATATATTATTATTTATTATTTATTATTATTAAATAATGTATACGCCGAAGTATATTTACACAGGTAGAGGTACTTAGGTATAATATTATTTATATTATGTCTGTTGTTTGTCGTGTATAAGAATGTATATATTTGCACGGTTATACACGCCAGCCATTATCAAGTCATATAATACTCTAGAAAATATTTCAAATGATATATATTATTTTACTATGTAGGACCGCCAGATTTTTATGAAAGTTTTCATTGTATGAAAAAGCAAATACAAAATTAGTGAAAACACGCGTTCAACAAGTTCAAAGTAAATTGAATTCAAGTGCGTCACGTTATACACAAATCACAATTTTCTCGAATAACGACCGTAGATATTCATCATATAATTTATAGTTCGATATCCAATATTCCCTTTTATAATTAAATTACATTTCAATGAAATTTAATTAGCGCAGTATCGTTTTTTCTCTGGTACGCTCGTGATTATATTATATTCTATAGTCTAAAAAAATTCGATTTATTTCTGAACATTTTTATACTGTTTGTTTAAAACATAGGGTTTTTTCATGCCACCGTCGTTGCCGTCTGCGCAGTGTTGGGAATTATCTAGATAAAATTATCTAGATAAATTATCTAGATAAGATTTTTTGAAAAAAATTATCTTTTAGAGTATCTAGATAATTATGTTACGATTTATCTAATGTTCATCTTAGATAAAAAATTGGCTTATCTAGATAAATTTATCTAGATAAATATTATAGTACCCCTACAAAATTATAAAACCTAAGTTACTAAAGTTCTTAAATAATATAAATTATTTATAAAATTAGAAGAATATATATTTCTTGTTATTATTGTCAACGACGGTATTACGATAATACGAGAACCTATGTGCGGGCATGCACTATACATCGTTCTCTACTAGCCATAAATCATGAGCTTATTACAATTAATTAGGTATAGGTTTATTTCCCCATCCATTTTAAAAATAAATTAAAATTAACTTCGTAGAAATGAGAACGCACCAGAACGCTGATGAAAACCGTTTGAACCTCTGATAACGATGCGTCGATGCGCGATGCAGTGCGTTTTTTGAAATAGTATTATAGCATATTATTTCATAAGACTAAATTTAAAGTTAAGACAATTTAGATCAGTACCCCTTATAGACCATAGTCCATAGTAGTATAGTTTATTACCCCCTCAATTCTCATCGACCATAGTAGTATAGTTTAGTAGCCTCATATTTTATTTGATCAGTTGATTACCCATACCATCATAATTTAATATATGTAAATTTATTATACTAGGTAATGTTCAGTATCTAAAAATACATAGGTAGTTTTATGTCTTAAATTTAAAAAATACAATATCATTTTGCTACTTGATAGTAGCAACTTGCTACTATGGCTTATATGGTCACAAATCCTATATTTTTGACTTAACAAATCAATTTTGTTATTACATAAAATGTATCACAATTGAAATTTACTTTTCATTATAGTTAGGTATATTAAATATATTTTTAAAATAAGTATAAAAAATAATAACCAAAAAGCTACGCCTAACTGATCTAAGTAAGTTAAACAAGGCTATATTGTATACAGGTACTAATATTATTATTATTATTATTATTATTATTAAAATTATTGAAAATATTTTTTTTTATTAATATTTTGCAGTTGTAATTTTATAATTTGTATTTTGTTTTATAAACTATGAAAAATGTTGTATTCAATCATAAAACAATACGCTTATATTTTAGCATTCAACTATTTCTTACCAAACATTGATTATAATGTAATATTTACTATTTATATGTTTTTTAAATATTTAAGGTGAAGTTTATCCTTTTTTATATTGGTTTAATATGATTTACAAGTGGCTATAGCCTATAAGTGCATACAGAGGCATTTGACAATATTTATTAAGAACCAACTTTTCCTCGAGATAATACAAATAAATAATTTTTTACTCGATTAGTTTGTATTAAAATGTATAAATTATTAATAATTCATTATTGTATGCATTTGTATAACTAAGTAGGGGTACAATTATTAAAGTACCTATTAAAGAATAAAGTGTCAGCTAACAACATAGTTTTGAACATTCAAACCAATACCAGTATTCCAAGTATTGGTTTAAATGTTTTGGTGTTTCATTCTTATAGCTATAATATTCAAATAGTTACATTTGAAGGCTCAATCCGTTGTTATTATAAATATTATGTCATTATATTAATATATATCTAATATTACAAAAATACTAAAAAACATTAAAAATAAGTGTAAAAAAATGATATTTATCTAGATATTTATCTAGATAAATGTATTGTTGTATTTATCTTTATCTAGATAAATTACATTTATGTTATCTTTATTTTTATCTAGATAATATTTTGTTAAAATTATCTTATCTTATCTAGATAATTTTTTAGTTATCTATTCCCAACACTGCAGGCGTACAATATAACACGCATATACATTATAGTTATCGTTTGCAATGTGAAATTGTTTATTTTAAAAGCAAACACGTACAACCAAATCGATTATTTTAATTAAACATTTCAAATTTATGGATATTATAACATGTTGAAATTAACAACGCAAAACCAAGAAGAAAATAATATTGTATAATATACACTTCATCAATATTGATAATGTTTAATAATATATGTCATGCAAACTGCGGCAAACAAAATGTTGACGGACAATAATTATTTGTTTTGTCATCCGTACCTTTGTAAACAATATTATATAATATAATACCTACATTAAACGTAATAATATAATTTATATGTGTACACGATATTATACCCTACATGTATAGTTGGTACCTATGTATTCAATTTCAACATACCGTACGAATGCATTCCCCGAAACTCGGACTTCAGTAGTTGTAAATGTCATAGGTCGCATAGGTATATAATTGTACTCGCATGTTTAATAATAATATTGTCGTCATTCGTCAGTGAAACAATATAATAATATGCTGCATCGGGGTCGATTTTGAAATGCCACCCTTATTACTTCCCTTATATTGCCATCACAAAATCAATTTTTTCCTCGGGTAATTTCAGAAACAGCAACACTTTTTTATTCGCATTTCACTCGTATATGTACTCAAATTATAAAATATTGAACGACGCCTCTATTGTTTAGCGCCAAACGAAATTGTCAGCTGTTTCTCTGTCGATCGTGCTCAGGTTGTCTCGACTGTCTCAGACTCTTGTCGGCGGTAATCTTAATTGAGATTTTTCTACAGACGATATAGTGTACTAAAACAATAACATGGATATTCAATTGAATTTACCGTTGGAATTATTAGGTTATTACTTATATTATAATACATAACGGTTGACAATTCGAGATTATTGTGTGAAAAGCTTACTAAATTAAATTAAGATTCGTATATTTGTTAAATTTTCCTACTAGGTATATTAGCCTATCATTTGTCCATAAACCAATCATGTTCAAGTGATGATTTTATATAATCTGGACGGCTGTAGTGTACTTTTCGTAAGAGGCAGTTATCAGTATACTCAGTGTATATCGTTAGCATATGCACCAAGGGATACGTAAAGGATTTCAGAATTTAGGATTTAGGAGTATCGTGAGTGAAAATCAAATAAAGGAATGGGTCGATGTGACTTCCTCGAGGGACACCGCTGCTTTAATCATGTAACAAGTTAAGGTGGTGTTTAGGTGGACGGTAAAAGAGCATTTTGTCAGATAGAATTCAATTAAGGAAAAAACAAGGATAATAATATCGTAAAAACATTTGTAGTTTGTAGGTACTACCTATATAGTCCGTTATGCCAGTCCCGATTAAAGGCTTGAGATATGTTAAGGAATACTGCTGTACAGAATTGTTGTATTTTTCTATGAACTAAATAATATTGTATCAACTGTCGTATGCAGTTTATATAAATTCTAGTGTTTTGATATCTAAACGGGCTGTGAAGTAGGTATATAGTGTTTTTTAAAGAAACGAGAAGGCGGAGTACTGGTATTTTCAAGAATGTATTCTCGATTCTTAAATATTTTAAAAAGAAGGCGTATAATAATAGACAGTGTTGAAAATATAGTTAGATGACTTAAATTTCATCAAGATAAGATATGATGGTGACGATTTATATTTTATTGTGTGCACATTTATCTAGTTGGATAAAGATAATTATATTTTACTATCAACTAGACTCTTAAATCTACATAATATATTGTAGATCAGAACTAAATTTTAATAAACCTCTAATAAATTTCAACTTTTAAAATTAGCCTATATTCTTATCAGGCATACAATAAAGATCATTGGAAGGAAGGAAGTAGTTTTGGGCGGCAATGAGTCTAAACGGCTCGTAAAGCAAAAAAAATATATATTTATATAATATTAGTAATTTATAATAGGTAGATACTACTATTAGGAATATACAATAAAATATTATGTTGAATTATATTTTGCCGAAAACGTCGTATTTATATAGTACGAATTATTATAGTAGTATGTATTTGTAATTAGAATAGTGTTAATACAATATAATGTGACATATTATACTATACAGTTGAATTCTTGAATTTATAAATTATTAAAATATTTAAACGTTTTGCTGTGATCTACTGATCTATACTAATCATCGATTTTAAAGATTGTGGTAAGAGAATCTGTATATTTATCTATTGTAATAACATCTTCACAAAAGGGTTCAACCGCTTGAGTTAAAAATGATTCTGCAAAATAAATTAGTATTAGATATTATGTTGAGTGTGTTCATTAGAATGCCATTCTACTGACGTGTACAAAACTCGATTTTTATAGTTTTACGTTTATAAAGAACAATTTTTAGCTCACAAACCAAGATAATGTTAAAATATAAATAAAAAATATGAAATACCCAACACAATAATAGACAGTATTGTATAAATACGTACTGCCTTCCATATATTTTTTCAATTCCGATACAATTTCTGTAAAAATAAAGTGTTAAATATTCAATAAATTAAATAAATTGTCCATCAGGTAAAACAAATTGATTGAATCTCAACATTCATTCGAATGACATGTAGAGCACTTATATCGTTGCACTTATGTTGCTGCTTATGTACATATACTTTTAGTAATCATTAATCACTTATCAATAAAATTGAAATTAAAACTTATTGTCTTTCTATATTTCAACAACAAACTAAACATATTTCTTTTTTTTCTGTTTTAACGGAGTGGATTAGTTCTAATTTTTCTGCATATATATATCCATATAGCTAGGTACCTCAAATTAAACACATCATTAGAATTAATTTAAACGACAATGTATTTTGGGTTTTGACCAATGAACCTAAAGAGAAATTAAAAAAATTATTAGAAAATTTGCCTTGAACCTTTAGTAGTACTATAAAATTACTTAAATGTCCAACTTTGAGATTGTATTCAAGTACAATTTTCATAATATTTTTGTTCTTAGATACTGTTTAGAAAGCGGGTGGGTGTCTTTTTTCGAGAAGTGTTACTATTATTTTTGTTTGTAAGTAAAACATAATATCAGAAATATATTATATTCGTATTTCCTTTTAAAGCATTTAAAAGTCAAATTTTGAAGAAATTCAAATTCATCAAGAGTATTAATCACAAACATTTACAAATTGTTTTATGGTTAAAATATAAATAAAAAATATATATTTTTAATATTAAAGGTTTGAGAGAAATGAATACTCAATTCCACAATTCGTTTGGAGGTGGTTACTACTCATATTACAAGATTTGTTGACGTCGCGAAGTCTAATAGTTGCATGGCATTGTCATTAGTTGTGATATGTAAGCTTTCGTATCCAATATTTGGACGAAAGATTTCTTCTTTACCCACTTTATATGGGTAGGGTAAGTGCGCTTATAATTCAAAATTTTAGAATATAAACATTGTTGATTGTATATTATATTCTTTAAACAAATCAAAATATTAAGTAAGTACTTTGATTAATTTTTAGTTTTATTTTTATTTTATTTTGTAAATTAAATATATACATACTCTTCGCAACAGAAACTAAAAAATAATAATAATAATTTCAAATTAATGTGATATTATGGATCTACCGATTATAGTATAATACATTTTAAAATGAAAGTTGTTTGATTTTTAAAATTTAAGATCCCTATAGGGTATACGTCATAGTCAACCTTTTGTAGAAGATGTTGGGGAGACTGGCTTAATATGACACATTGTTGTTTTGATTAAAAATATTGATATTTACAAACCAAATCCGCTTTAAATACGTGACATATAACATCCTACATACGATTGTTTACAGTGACCACAAGTTTTGACCTTATCAAAGAATTTGATAACAAAAATTTGTTTTGTGTCTTATCAACTTTTTTTTTAAAATCATTTTTAAAAATTAATTTTAAAATATGAAACTTTATGTTTCTTCTTTTTTTTTCGAAGTTGGATAAAAAAAGGCAAGCAATACTACAATTTTTTTTATAAATAATCTTATTATTTTACTTTTGCGATAAAAACTTTGAAAACAACTTGTATGATATCAGGCAAAATGACATACCTAGCAGTGTTTATTATTATATTATTTTTATATTTATATTATTATACTAGCCGATCCTGTGCACTTCGTTGCCCGTTAAATGTACCAACTCTATATGAATCGAACTTTGTTCAATTTGTTATTTAATTTCGGTGTATGGTGTTCAAAATTTATCTTAACTTTTCTGTTGCCTGGAATAAAAATTCTGATTCGCAGCAGTATATTATCAGGTAGGCAATCTACCTGCGGTAGATTGCGGACCAAGTGCTGTTTGTACGTTAGTATATGATTTAACTCTAAAGTATCAAAGTTATACCAAATTTATTTTGATAAAGACGGTGGATTAATATAATCAATTAATACATAATCCTAACCTAACTAACCGTACTAAAATCCAATGAATAAAAAAAAACAAATTAACCCTTTTTAAATTATTAGCCTATCTTATTACCAGAGATTTGCACACAAACATTCATTTATATATTATAATATAGCAGATCCTGCGCACTTCGTGGTCCATAAAAAATGACAAAAAAATTGTGATTGTTCAACTCTTTTTTTGTGTAACTCACTGCAGTAAGTGCAACTCAGCCACCCTGGTAGGCAATGTGCGAAAATTCGATTTGATGCATGCTTGTACCTAATTATTTCTCTTATAACCAATAGCAACCATTAATAAACATATATTTCCATCGTAAATCTCAAAATCCCTGTTTGAGCACTTCTATTAATTGGTCGTAGCGTAATGTTATATAGCCTATAGCCTTCCTCGATGAATATATCTATATTTTTATATTTTTTCAATTCGAACCAGTAGTTCCTGAGATTAGCTCGTTCAAACACACAAACTCTACAGATTTTTATATTAGTATAGATTAATTATGTTAAAATATATTTCTAAAGTGTTGTTATTTATAAAAAAAAAATTGATTAAACTATTAAATTCCAAAAATTTTAAAATGTATTTCTATTGCCAAGTATACAATGGTTGCTTATACAAATGGTATTAAATGTATACTAAAGGTTTATCTTAATACTGGACAAATGATAGTAATAGCCATAGCCAATCATGGGTGACGGCTTGTCAACTAAACTGATTCATAACTATATAATGCTATTTATCAAGTAAGTATACGTTTTATGATAATCATCATTACATGGGTTATGACTTTATGAGACACAAATTATAAATTGAATTATAAATAAACAAATAAAAAAAATTTATAAATACAATATTATGCACGTACTTCTTTTATCTAAAAAAAAAAAAAAAAAACATAACATTTAAAATAATATTGTACCTTATAATATGATTCACAATCTACGAACTGTATGGATGACCTAATCATTGTCTTTCTACAAAATATATAAATACAAAGAATTTCACAACGATCTACCGATGGGAGTCAGGCTTTTGAATGAATGTTAATGCGTTTTTTAAATTTAATAAAAGGTTATTAATAAGTAACTGCATTCATTTAAAATAATATATATAGGTATATAGGCAGTAAATATTTGGCATTACATTTCGGTATACCAAAATTTAAATAGTATACAATTGTATTATGAGTGCAATAAATTGGAAAGTTATATTTTAATTTATAGTTAATAAATAGAAAAAATATTGACATGAAATCCATACGTTCCTTAGGTACTTGAAAATAATCCATACATTCCTGACTTGAAAACTTTTAGAAAAACACACTATAAGACAATCGTATTTTACAATGTTAAAGTGATTACGTACCATCTGTACCTGGAATAAAATAAAAACTATTAATAATTAATATTATAAAATACTCATAATATATTTCTACTATAAGATCATGGATTCACGGATAATATAAACTTGTAAGATGTATCTAATATATTATGTATTACAGTATAAAATAAAATTATTATAAAAATAGACTTGCCTATTTTAGCTAAAAATAAAATACACGGTAATAGTTTATAAGTATAATTAGAAAACATTTGTAATATATTATTATGATAAAGAGGCAAATCTAGTGGTTTCATTATAAGTTTCAAAAAACTTACAAATGTCCAGTAGGTAGGACACCAATTTTGAAAATGAATAATTTGTGGTAGAATTTTATGATATAATATCATTGTGTAAGAAAAAAGATTCTGAGCGAAGACCTATGCTATTACTAGATATATTAATTTATAATATAATTGTGAATAAAGTAATTTCTAATATATAACTTATTTACGTGGAACCTTATTGTTTTAAGATTTCAATCGTTATCTATAAAAGTTGAACATTTGATAAATTTGATCGAAATTCAAAATTCAAACTTTAAATGGTTATAAAAAAAAAATTTTGAAAATGGATTTTTAATATTTTTGAAAATGTTATTGTAACAATGTATTAGGAGCCTTCTATTAAATGTTTACGCATTTTTACCCAACAAGTACAATTTTATTGACAATTATAGAAAAAAAAGACTAAAAAAAATTGAAAACTGACAATGTCCGTAAACAGCTTAAAAAGAGTCAAAATATTTTTAAAAATGTATGGTGTATACAAAATGAAAATATAAACATTCAGTGAAATGTTCATGTATTTACATTAAATTTATTCGTTATTGAATTACAACAAAATAAGAAAATCGCTACTTCGAGTGAATATGCGATGTTGTAAAAATATGAACTTCAAACGCTCATAAAGATATAATATGAGTTTTATATAGATATTTTTTTTTTTATAAATCCTCAACTCAAAATAATTTGCTAATTTTCATGATTTTCCGTATTTTGTCAAGATTTGAATTTTAAATGCTTATAAAATTAAATTTTGACTATGGATTTTTAATATTTTTTTAATGTAATTGTAACAATATATTATATTAGGAGCCTTGTCTTAAATTTTCAATATTTTTCATTCAACAAATACAATTTTATAGAAATAAAAACTAAAAAAATTGGAAACTGAAAATGTCCGTAAACAGCTCAAAATATTTTGAAAATGTTATCGTGTATAGAAAATGTTAATATAAACAACCAGTGTTCATTTCATATATATACGGTCATCTGTTTTAGAGTTCCATCAAAAATTAAAATTATTTTTTTCGAAAACCCGGGTTTCTTTAATTTTTGTTTTGTTTTTCTCGGCGCATTTGAAAATTACTGGGAATTGTAGTGCACAATTGTGCACTTCCCCAGTACACCAACAATTTACACTTTTCCGTCGAACAAGATACTGAAATTGAAAATCGAAGCATTTTTTCGACTACTTATCGTGTACACAGACAGAAAATAAAATTATAAATTAAAATAAAATAAAAAAACCACACATCATTGTGAAACCAATACATTCATCGCGCCGCTCAGAATCTAACAAATATTTTAAATAGGTAAGGTTAGATTACATTAGGTCAATTTTTGCACTTATTAAACGACACTGAATAAGTTATCGAAATTTCAAAGAATAACAATACAGGCTAAAAATATAGCTAGGTACATAAAGTGTAGCTGACCAAATTACAAACAAAAATAAATTTAAAATATCAATGAAACAAAATACTCAATAAATGTTTCTTACTAGCCAAGTTATCTGGAAAATAAATATATTATGTAAAAAAAAGTTGTAATTACTAACCATTTTTTGTCTATCAATATTAAATTGTAAAAAGTCCAGAAAGCGACACGGATAGGTTTTGTCAAATATTAAAACCATTTTTATAATGCTATAATTGATCTACTGCAGGGTATGTTTAACCAACTTTAATTCCAGGTACCTTATCTTTATACCAATACTTTTACTTGATACTTTACTAATACTTCAATCTAATAATAATAGTTAATTTTAACTTCTAGATTGTGACGTGTCAGATGAACTGCTGAGGTGTTTGGGGCTACCTGTTATGGTATTATTATTATCCTCCAATGACTTTGGGGTACTTAGTCTCTGCTAGGACCAGTCTGCTGCCTTGAAGACGCTTTAAATCCGGTGCTCGAGGCCTTAGACTCTTGGATGGCAAATAGAAGGCTTGAGCAAGGCGTTGATTCTCTCCCGGAGGTGGCCATACACCCCTCTTCAACTGACGGTCGGAGGCCACCAGATTGTACCGGGAAAGAACCTAAGACACATCGGGGTCATCTTTGACAAGAGGCTAACGTTCGCCGCACTTGAAACAGTCGCCGGAAAAGCCTCGCGTTCGACCACAGTCCTAGCAAGGCTGATGCCCAACGTGAATGGACCATCCCAATTGAAGATAATGATGCTGTCGTTGAAAGCCAGCTCTGCTATATGCAGCCCTGGTCTGGATAAACCAGGTCACGGCAACAGCTAGAACTAGACCAAACCTGATACGCCCACAGAGGACAGCCGCCTTGAGGGTCGAGGGTGATCTGGCATATAGAACACAGAACAGTGTCGGTCGGACGAAGCGGCTCTGCTGTTGGCCTGCAGACCACCGGCCGACCTTCTCGGTCCTGAGCACCATCCCCGGATCCAGAGAACCTCGTCCCATCATCACGGTCATTAAAAGGGATGAGAGAAGAGCCAAAAACCCGTCTCTGGTTGGAGAGATGGCCGTCGACCAAGAAAGGGGCATGGACACCCTGCGCGATCCCGGACTTCAAGAGGTGGCTCGGAAGAACCATGCCCAATGTGCATCTGTCATAACTCATAACACATGACACAGGCCCTGATGCATGAGGCATGGTTGCTTCCACACAGTGTGAACCGTGCCAACAGTGCGCGAAGTCAACACTGCCAGAGTGGTTTAGACATAGTTAATCCCACATTGTTCGAGTGTCCATACTGGAGCGGCCACCACAAATAATATGGCACCCAACTTTACTTACCGCTTCTGACCTCCCAGACATCCTGTGTGGGCCGGAGTTGGAGGAGCTACCCACCGACTTCTACGAGAAGTCTATGGCCCACAGATACGCTGAAGAGGCCTTCCGCCTAATCTACAGAATGGTGGACACAATCCAGACCACGAGGAAAAAAATTTTCGGCTGGCCGCCGAGGGAAGGGAGCCATTAACGGATCCGGATTCAAATGTCTGACCCACTCAGAGCAAGGAGCACTCAGGAATACGTGAGCACAGATCGGCTGGCTAGCAAGCCGTGTCGTGAAGTCGGACTGAACGGGAAACCGAGACTGACAGACTAGCCAGCCGGGTCGCAAAATCCGGACCACGAAACCTAAGCTGTCGCCTAACTTACCACCGTAATTTGCAGTATATTTTCATAACACGACTGTAAGCCTCAGGCCGGTCCACTGACAGACACATACACACCAACAGTTGTTGAAGAGAGTCAATCATGTCAAGGGGGCATAACATTGATGTTAATTGTCGTAAGCATTGTTTAATTTCAATAAACGATGTGAGCCAGAGGAGGAGTAATGTTCAACGCGGTTCCTACTCTGACTCTCAATACCACGAAAAAAACAAATAAAAAAGTCTCTGTTGACTGGTTAATGTTGAACTGATATGTAGACACACGTTGAGTAATCGGAGTTTTGTGACTCTAACGTATTTGATATTTCGTGAGATCTCTCCTGTGTTCGCACTTGATTTTATATGCTATTGGTTTTCGACGTTTGTTGGTTTTCACATTCGCGCTGAGGCAAGTAAAAACAGCATTCAATACGTGGTTTATCCTTACTTTTGTGTCAAAATTGTTTGTCTATAGTATTTATGTTATTGAATAGTTTTTCCAGGATTTTGTTAGTATGTTGGTTTCTTGGTAGTTTTTAGAAAAATTTTGATTTACACTTTATATTTCCAAGCACATGCAATTTGTTGGTAGAAATTTAAAATTTCACATACCTAAATAATATTATAGAATGAAATAATATTTACGTACTCATCCACGCTAGAAAAACAAATTATGATAGTGTTATTGTTACTATACATATCATATTGTAATTTATCAAAGATAACTTAGGGTTGATTATAAACTATCACGAATGAAAAATATCATTAGCAAATTATTTTTTAATTTGTCAACTTATTGGTTTTTATTAAACTATAATACGAACTCTAACGGAAAGTTAGCCTGCCGCTAAGTACACTTCACACTTCGTGTGTGGATTGAGTACCAAAGTCAATATGTAATTTATTTGTGGAATTCAAATTCAATGATCAATGATTATAAAGCAAAATCTTTTTTGGATTGAGGCTGTATGTTAGCCTCTATTATAAAGTAACATTTAGGGACTGTTATTTTTGCGATTGTGAGTGTTTTTTCCCATATATTATGTATTCGTTTTATAACAGAAGCAATGGTTGGATCTTCAACTTTAAGGGTGGTTTTTAATAGAAAACTGGATCTACTTGGTACTTTTGGGAGGTATATATTAAAATCTTAAGAACTTTTCAAAATATTAAGAATAAACAAAAAAAATATGGAAATACCTGGAATTTCAATGCAAAATTAATTAAACGTTTTTCTAGTAATTGAAAAAAATCCCCTTTGATTCTTGAAATTGTCTCCAAATATTTATATTAGCTATTACTAGATATAAGTATATAATATTATTAATATTATCTTCAGATCATGACATCATCATCCAACATTTTTTTGTGCGGTCTAATATTTATAGATGCTCATAGATTTTTTGCCATAATTTTTTTTATAACAGTTTTAAGTTAAAATTTGTTTGAACTTCATCAAAATCACAAACATTTTAAAATCATATTATATAGGTCTGGTCATAAGATTTAAATGAAAAAAAACATTAATAACACTACTACATATTAAAAATGTATAAATAATACGTACATTTATTTACTGTAAATAATTAAGTTTAATAAATTAATAACTATGTACCTACATAATATTTTCAACAAATAGATGTGGCATATTTATATATTATCACGATAAAAATAAAAATTCTAGATTTTCGGAAATATTAAGTATTTTAGATTCGTATAAAAGGTTTTCCTAGGCTTAAATAATTAATTGATCATATTAAATACTGTACATTAAATCAAACAAATAAATTTAAAAAATACGGTCTTCCGAAAATTTCAAAACGATATTATATGGACACGTTCAACTACAATTATAGGTTTTTGTAGACAAGAACGCATATTATGTAGCTATTCTTACTAAAATAAGGTAGAGAAATAATATTGTTCTGAAGTCATCTATACCATCTAGTTAACCGGAATAATGGAAATCTATTTGCTTACACATATTTGGTTTGTTATACATTTATAATAATTATAAAGCAAATATGTAAAACAATATGCAAATATTTAAAAATACATAGAATCGTAATTTATTTTATAACCGCTTTAAGTTCAAATTTATATAAACTTCTTTAAAATCATAAACATTTTTCAAATATATTACAGGCCTGGTCGGAATTTATAAGCATATAAAATGACACGCACCTGCTTCAACTGTAAATAATAATATTTAACTAATTAAAATAGAGTAAAATAGATTAGAAGCATAATATTATATTGTAATAAATGTGAGAATCTAGATTTTGAAAAAAAAAGTCTTTCAGTTTGTTATTTTTGATTTGTCATCTGATCATTCCTGGTGTTGTATCATGCATAATATATAAAAATATTACAGTTAAAACTATTAACTAGGTTAAGTAAACAATCATACTATGTAACAGGTAAAATACCAAGAAAAAATTATACAATATTCAATGAGCTAAGTAATAACTAAGTAATAGGTGACGATATTTATAAACAGTCACAAATCATAAATATAATGTAGGCCAATGAAACAAATGTGCTGAGGCAGCTAAATCGTAAATTAGATATAAGGTGAAAGGAATAGTAAGCCAGGCAGTCGTGGTACGTAAATACTACGGTGTACGTTATACTCTTTTTAACTTGTGTGTGTGTTTTGGTAATTTTAATAAGTATTTTTAAAATAAAGGGGTTTTAACCTGTTATATTGTTGTTACAAAAAAAAGGTATCACGAAGTACGCATCACGAAAACGTGCGGATGACCGCAGCGCGCCGTGTGTCGGTTTTTCAGTAAACCAGTGGGCCTCAATATTTGATCCATCACAGGTGCGCGCCACTGGCGAGACGGGTACTATACGTTTTGAAAAAAACAACTAACCTGCACCTTTAAAAATGTCCCTGTCTTTTGTTGACTCTTGGCGCGTTCGGTACTGTAATCTATTGTGAATTTAGCTGTGCATACCTACAATTTACAAAGACCACCTTTGACGATATATTTTTTTTTATTATAAAATATATTGTACATTTTTTATACATTAATAGTATTATTATTATTATTATTATTGTTATAACTATTTTTATTCTTTTTAATTAATTCACGTTTTTATTGTGTACTGTAAATTGTGTTTTTTTTTTTAATATCATTAAATACATACACATAATTTATTAATATAAAAATACGAGTTTTAAATTTTATATTTGGCGCGAAACAGTTTGGCCACCACCAACGAGAAATTGCCACTGGGCGCGCGGCGGTCATCCGCACGTTTTCGTGATGCGTACTGTAGTGTTTAGAGTCACATTCATGGTCTTTTGGTCATCCCTTCGAAGGTAGAAGTATATGAACTGAAAAGTGCATATACGACACATGGAAAATAAAAATATGGCAATAAACATACTTACCAAATTTCTTTGCGAAAAAAAAATACCATACCAATGTTATTAATAATGCAATATTAGATAGTTACTATTAAAACATGAACTTTATAGTTGTATTTAAAATTTTAAAGTGATTGACACCTTTGGTTTTCTCTATCACTAATACAAATTGATGAATTCCGATGTGTGCATTTTAAAAATTTTGACTACCTATGTGCATGTTTGAATATACCATTATTATTTTATGTGATGCACATTTTAAGATTATTTAATTTTTGGTTTTAGGAATCTACTATATTTTCTATCTTCAATGTCAATTTTTATCTACAATTGGACATTGAAGATATTATGGATGAAGTACTTAATATTATAATGATATAATATTTAAAATTTTGCATAGAATTAAATTATACATTTTAATAAAAAATTAAAAAATATAAAAAATAAAATATATTATAGTTTTATATATATTAAAAATATTTATACTTACTAATTTCAGCTACAAAATAATTATTAAAATAATTAATAGGTTATTAATTATAACCATGTAAAAGTTAAATTAACATTTTCAATAGAGGTACTTTTAATTTTAATCTCAATAATTAATACCTTTTTTCCAAAATAAATATGATAGTAAAATAAAATTGCATACAATATAAGTTTAACGTACAATCTGCATTGTTATTCTGTATAGGTTATTTATCTTATGTGACTTGAAAAAAAAGCATATTTGAAATAAATTCAAAATAAGGGGGTATGAATTTATTGTCACAATTGGAATTTAATAGTAAAAATAATGACAAAAATACAACGGGTATGAAAGTTTTTATTTAAAAAGTATCCGGCTTTTGTATAATTTGATTGACAATTTATTAATGTGAAAATAACAATGATTTTTAAAGTATATTATGATCAACACTTACCATTTAAAGTTAAGTATAACTAATTGTTTATTACACGAATTCGGAATATAATAAATAACACAAATATGACTTACTTTCCATTAATTCTGAATACAAAATACAAATAGGTTTATACGTGGTTAATTTTTATAATATTTGGCTTAAAAATGATTAAATATAATATAAAAAATTAATTATATACATTTGGGTTTCTATTATCATCAATTATACGTTAGAAAAAGGTTTTTCGTTGTCAACGTAATAACTATTTACAATATAAAACTACAACTATGTATATGATAATGATTTTTTTGGAATTGAGAACAATGAACTACTACAGTCTGATCAATTTACATGTTAGCAAAATAAATATAAAATATTCATTACTCATTAGCGTAAGGTTCTATTCATCTATCTAATCACTGAATGTAGAAAAGTAGTAATAGTATTGTAGTTTGTGAATGTAAACATAATTTATTTAAATACAATATTCAGATTTGAAACAGAATACTTAACTTTATCTTAACTATGCCACTCCAAAACACTAATTAGCACATTTTTGTACAAAACTTTCTCAAGATTTTGGTTAAATTTTGTAATAAAATTAACCGACAATAACTTTGTTTATAACTAACAACTCGTTATAAGGAAATTTTGTAATTTAAATTTTCAGTACCATTTTATACATTTTTTTTACCTATTACCTTCTAAAAGACAAATTATACAACTTATAAATACTTACTGTTATAATTGTCTATAAAAAAAAAATATATTGCAATAAATTAGTTCATTCTAGTAAATCTATTTGAAGGTTATTTCATTATTAGTTTTGGGAATCCACCTTATTTTTTATCTTCAATGTCAGTTTTTATCTACAAATGGACATTGAAGCTATTAGGGACGAAATATATAATATTATAATAATATAATATTGAAATTTCACACAGAATAAAATAATACATTTTAATAAAAAAATGTTTTTAAAAAAATATATGATTACTAATTTAATTTTTTAAAAATTATAATAATAATTAATAAGTTATTAATAATAACTTAATAAAAAATTAAGTCAAAATTTAAATAAAGGGATTTTAATTTCGAATTTAATAATTATTAGCCCATTTTTCAAATATTATGCTTGTAAAAAAAAATTGTAAGTTAGACGCAAAATCTACATTGTTAATCGCTGTAAGTTATTTGTATTATGTGACTTTAAAAAAAAGCATACTTGAAATAAATACAAAATAGGTAAAGGGGCTACGATTTTATTGTCACAACAAAGGAAATAAAATTGTAAAAAAATAATGACAAAAATAAAACTGGTATGAAAATTTTGATTTAAAAAGTATCCTGCTTTTTTTTTTTTTTTTATTGATCTTGAGCCCGGCAGCTGAGGCCATTAGCTATTTTTGGTTTTTTATTGTAGATTATTAAGTCGGTAGGGGGAGGAACACATATGTGTTTAGTTTGGTAGAATTTTTGATTGGGTACCCATAGGTATCTGCCACGCCCGGGTGGGGGATGGCGACACTTGTCCTCCGGACACCGTGCCTTGTCCGAAGAAAAATGCCACCCATGGCCTAGGAATCGAACTCGGGTCGACTGCGTCGCAGCCGACGCCTTAGTCCGCTCGGTCACTCCGTCCCCCATGATATCCTGCTTTTGTATAATATTTGATTGATAATTTATTATTGTGAAAATAAGTAATAACGGTAATTTATAAAATATATAATGATCAACACGTATCATTTAAAGTTAGGTGGAATTTATTGTTTATTATGTAAATTCGGAATATAATAAATAACACAAAAATGACTTACTTCTTGTTTTTACTGAATAAAAAAAAAAATAGGTTTATACGTGGTTAATTATTATAATAGTTGGCTTAAAATGGTTAAATATATGAAAAATAAATCATATAGGTACATTTAAGTTATTATAATCATCAGTAATATGTTAGAAAAAATTAATATTTAGTGGTCAACATAATAACTATCTACAAGTTACACCTATACATATGATTATAATCTTATTGGAATTGAGATTAATAAACTATCACAATATGATCAATTTAAAAAAAAAAATAAAAAATATTCAGATTTGAAAACACTTAAAAACACTAATTGTGGTAATTTTTGTACGAAATCACCTCTAGATTATAATACAATTTTGTAATAAAATTAACCGGCGATAACTTTGTTTATAACTAACAACTCGTTATAAGGAAATTCGTAATTTAAATTTTTATCTTTTGGTACCATTCTATAAGTTTTTTTACCTATTCCCTCCAATATGACAAATTATAAAACTTATAAATACTTACCCTCGAGTTCGACTATAAAAATAAACAATATATATCATTAGGGTTCAAAATTTGAAATATTTCAAAATTAATAATTTCACTGTTCTTGAAATATTTCAATGAAATTATGAAAAATATTTTTTCTTTTTTTAAACGTGTTCAGGTAAAGCTAAATCATCCTTTATCACTTTCTCTCTTAGACCAGGGGATTGCCCCTCTGTATCGTTTAATAATAACCAAATCTCAATCATCCCGACAATAAGATACCTAGGTTTGATCTTTGACAGGCGCCTCACATGGGCCCAACATCTTAAAATAAAAAGAAAAACAGTAAACTCCAGACTCCATTTACTCCACCCACTTCTTAGATCCAAGACATCATTAAAAAATAAACTATTAATATACAAAACCATCATCAGACCTGTTTGGTCCTATGGCATCCAGATTTGGGGCTCTGCCAAACCCTCCAACACGAGAACAATCCAGGCATTCCAGTCTATCTGTCTGAGGCAAATTGTCTCTGCTCCATGGTTTATCACAAATAACAATCTCCACAAAGATCTAAATATTCCATCGCTCTCTCAATTAACAAAGTCTCACTACGTCTCCTTTCATTTCAAGTTAATCCAACACTACAATCCATTAATAAAACGCATATCTTCTCTAACAATCCCTGATAACCCCCAGAGACGTTTAAAACGCTCCTGGCCAAGAGACCTTCTAATTTAATCTGTCGGGTGGCACTACTGAGTGCCCTGCCTCATCTGTTATTCTCGATATGTAAATACTATATCTAAATTACTTATTATACTAAATTGTTGTATAGATTGTAATTATATTTTAAATAAAAAAAAAAAAAAACGTGTTCAGCTATAGGTGATTAGAAACAATAAATTGATTACACACTTAGAATTAAAGAAAAAAATATTATTCTATTTTCATATTTGTATATTCTATATTATATAGGTAGTGCTGAAAAATATTCCTGATATTATTTTGAGAATAAAAACATTTTTTTACATGAGTTTTAAAATATTGTTGTTTATCAGCGGTCCAAAAGATAATGGTTTGAAATAAAGTTGAGGTCAATTCCAACAATGAATAAAATAATAGTGTATTTTCAGTAATTATATAGTGTACAAAAGTTGTATAATATGTGTGTGTATGTGGCTGAGTGATGTGAAGGTGCCCTGGGCTCATTATTTAATACTTAGATCATATAGTTTGTTATATGTACTCATAACTATTATAGATTTGTTAAACAACTTATAAATGATATGTAAATATGTTACATATTTTCTTTGTTTCATATAATAAACCAGCTTTTAAAAATATTCACTTAGAAGTTGACGACTATAAACTTTTAGGTATAATAAACATTTAAATTTTATTTTTCATCAATATGAAATATTTCAAGAAAATAAATTTCATGAAATTTTAAAACCCTATATATCATACAATACATTAGTTCGTTTCTAGTAGACACATCATTGTTTACAAGCTTTTTTTTATTTACATATCATTATGTTTTTTGTTTTGCTTTGACAATTTAGCTGGTCTTCCAATATATTACTTTGCGATCGTGCTTAGTTTTTCATTTTTATTATAGTTGTCGGTTGTCTAATTATCAGTATTTTCTGCAGTTTTAAAATTAATTCCCTAATAATTTCGCGTGCTTTATATTTGAAGGTTATTTAATTTTTGGTTTATGGGATTCACCTTAATTTTTATTATAATATATTTAAATAACATCGATCAAACATTTTGAATGTGACAATTTTGTAAAAACAACTTCTAATACTTAAATGAAGACTACGAAAAACATGTAAAGTAATTATGTTTCTGATCTTCAATGTCCATTTGTAGATACAAATTGACATTGAATCTATAATGAACAAAATAATTAATATTATTAAAATGCAATATTGACATTTCACACAGAATAAAATAATACATTTTAATAAAAATAAATGTTTTTAAAAATATTTATCCTTACTCAATTGAGCTACAAAATTTTTTAAATATAATTAAATAAGGTTATTAATTATAATTATATAAAAGTTAATTCAACATTTTCTATACATAGAGGGACTTTTAATTTCAAATTCAATAATTAATAGCTATTTTTTCTAATATGATTGTAAAAAAAAAATGCAAATCGTTAACATAAGTTAGACGTAAAATCTACATTGGTAATCGCTGTAAGTTATTTGTATACTGAGACTTAAAAAAAATCGTACTTAAAATAACTATAAAATAAGGTGCTACGGCTTTATGTTCAAAATTAGAAATTAAATAGTAAAAATAATGACAAATGTACAACGGGTATGATACTATGCAACTGGGACTAAAAATTTGCTAGGCCAATTATAGATTTTGCTAGGGCCTCTGACCTTTGTAAATCCACAAACAAACATGCCGTTGCCATCTTAATGGTGCACCGGCACATTGTTCGAATCAAAAAAAAAAATCATATCTATTTGTTTAGCCAAATTTTCTAGACATTGCTAGGGTGTTTTTGGATTTTTCTGGGACCCCTACTGCCCCTACTGCCCTTACTAGGGGAGGTTCCAAATTTGGCGTCAGTACCGGCACCTTGTTTGGTTCCAAAAAAAATAATGCCAAATTAATCAGCCGAATTTGATAGATTTTGCTAGGGTGTTTTTGGATTTGGCTAGGACCCCTATTTCTCTTGAAGGCAGGACTTGAAACCGATTGAAAAAATTTCTGTTTCTTTTTCTATTTTGTATACCAGTTTTGAATTTTTTTCGATTTTGGTTTCAATTTTAAATACCGGTATTAGAAAATTTCGGTTTTGTATACCGGTTTCCAATTTTTTCAGGTTTCGTTTTTGATTTTGATTTTGGTTTCGGTTTTAAACGGTTTATACCGGTTTCTAAAACTCGTTTCGAGTCCTGGACTGTTTATTCACAGTTTATTAATTTATTTAAATCACGGAATAGTGGATTCGAGTCACCCTTTGTATGAAATAAGCTTTCCAAAATATTCGAGATACAAACAATTTCAAAAAAAATACTGTTTTTTAAATTATAATTTCGGTTTTGGTTTTGAATTTAATACTGGTATCTAATTTTTTCAGCTTCGGTTTTATTTTGGCATTAATTTTGCTCTATTGTTTTTTTTGGAATCGAACAAATTGCTGATGCTAACGCTAAAATTTGGAACCTCTCCTAAGCAGGGTTTGAAACCGGTTTCAAAACCGATTAAAGAAGCCGGTAAAAACCGTTAAAATACTGAAACCGAAAACAATGCAAAACCGACACCTGAAAAAATTGCAAACCGATAAACAAAACCGAAATTTCCTTATACCGGTATTTAAAAATTGAAACCAAAATCGAAAAAATTTAAAACTAGTATACAAAATTGAAACCGAAATTTTTTCAATCGGTTTCAAGTTCTGTATTCAAGAGAAACCGGGGTCCTAGCCAAAGCCAAAAAACACCCTAGCAAAATCTATCAAATTCGGCTGATTAATTTGGCATTATTTTTTTTGGAACTGAACAAAGTGCCGGTACTGACGCCAAAGTTGGAACCTTCCCCAAAGGCAGCAGGGGTCCTAGCAAAATCCAAAAAAACCTTAGCAATGTCTAGCAAATTCGGCTAAACAAATAGGTATGATTTTTTTTTGATTCGGACAATGTGCCGGTGCACCCACAAAGATGGCAACGGCACGTTTGTTTGTGGATTTACAAAGGTCAAGGGCTCTAGCAAAATCTATAATTGGCCTAGCGAAATCTAGCAAATTCCTAGCAAATTTGTGGTACTAGTTGCATGGTTGCATAATGTGCCAGTGCCAACTTGACGGACATTTTTAGTTTTAATTTAAAAAGTATCCTATTTTTGTATAATTTGGATGACAATTAATTATTTATTAATTTATTAATTTATTATTATAACAGTAAACAACAAGTATCACATAAAATTATAGTTTAATACTCAAATTTGCAATACATTAAAAAACACAAAAATTACGTACTGTCAATTATATCTGAAGAAAAAATACAAATAGGTTTATATACGTCGTAAGATTTTATATTAATTGACTTAAAAATTATTATACATATGAACATTAAATTATACACATTTATCAATTGATCAATTTGTGATCATCAATAAAACGTTAGAAATAGGTAATATTTAGTTGTCAGCATATTATTATCATTTACAATACACAATAACCACTATATATGATTATGACTTTATTGGGATTCATATCAATAAACTATTACAATATAATCAATTTACATATTATAATGATAATACATTTAAAAAGAATATAAATTATTAACATAATGGTTGTTATTATCTATCTAATCACTCAGTACAGAAAATTCTAGTATCGTAATTTGTGAACACACTCATAAATTATCTTAGTAAGTACAATATTCAGATTTGAAGAAGAAAACTTAACTAGATCTTAGGTGTATCACTCAAAAACGCTCAATCCTGATGTTTTGTACGACAATTGCTCAAGATTTTGGAACAGTTTTGTAATAGAATGAACCGACAATAACTTATTAATTATTGTAACTAACAACTCCTTATAAGGAAGTTTAGAATTTCAATTTTTAGTACCATTCATGAATATGCATATCTATTTTTGCCTATTTCTTTCAACAAGACAAATTATAAAGCTTATAAATACTTACTGTGTTTTGATTCTATAAAAACAAATAATTACAATAAATTAGTTCGTTTCTAGTAGACCTATCATTGTTTGTGTGCTTTTTTTTTTTTTTACATATTATAAATGTTTTTTTTTTCTTTGACAATTTAGCTGGTGTTTTAATAAATTATTTTGCGATCATGCTTAGTTTTTCATTATCATGATAGTTATCGGTTTTCCAATCATAAGTAATTTTTGCAGTTTTAAAATTAATTCACTTATAATTTTGTGTGCTTTACATTTTTAAAGGTCATTTAATTTTTGGTTTATGGAATTCAACTTAATTTCTATCATGATTACTATTATTATCAATAATACGTTAGAAAAAGGTAGGTAATATTTAGTCGTCAACGTAATAATTACTATTTACATTATACAACTACAACTATATATTATATCATAATGATTTTTTTTTAATATTGAGATCAATTAACTATCAAAATATGATATAGGTATTTACATGTTAGCATAAAAAATATAAAATAACCATTACTCATTAACGTAATGGTTCTTTTCATTTATCTAATCACGCAATATAGAAAATTAGTAATATTATTGTAGTTTGTGAATGCAAATATAATTTATTTTAATAAAATAATCAGATTTGAAACAGAATACTTAACGTACCTTACCTATATGCCACTTCAAAAAACTAATTACCACTTTTTTGTACGAAACTTTCTTAAAATTTTAGTACAATTTTGTAATAAAATTAACCGACTATAACTTTGTTTATAACTAACAACTCGGTATAAGGAAATTCGTAATTTTAATTTTCGGTACCATTCTATACATTTTTTACCTATTACCTCTAATAAGACAAATTATAAAAATTATAAACTCTTACTGTAACGTGGTACTATAAAAACAAATAATATATAATATCTTACAATAAATTAGTTCGTTTATAGTAGACACATCATTGTTTACAAGCTTATTTATTATTTACATATTATTATGTTTTTTTGTTTTGCTTTGACAATTTAGCTGGTCTTCCAATATATTACTTTGCGATCGTGCTTAGTTTTTCATTTTTATTATAGTTGTCGGTTGTCTAATTATCAGTATTTTCTGCAGTTTTAAAATTAATTCCCTAATAATTTCGCGTGCTTTATATTTGAAGGTTATTTAATTTTTGGTTTATGGGATTCACCTTAATTTTTATTATAATATATTTAAATAACATCGATCAAACATTTTGAAAGTGACAATTTTGTAAAAACAACTTCTAATACTTAAATGAAGACTACGAAAAACATGTAAAGTAATTATGTTTCTGATCTTCAATGTCAATTTGTATCTACAAATGGACATTGAATCTATAATGAACAAAATAATTAATATTATTAAAATGCAATATTGACATTTCACACAGAATAAAATAATACATTTTAATAAAAATAAATGTTTTTAAAAATATTTATCCTTACTCAATTGAGCTACAAAATTTTTTAAATATAATTAAATAAGGTTATTAATTATAATTATATAAAAGTTAATTCAACATTTTCTATACATAGAGGGACTTTTAATTTCAAATTCAATAATTAATAGCTATTTTTTCTAATATGATTGTAAAAAAAAAATGCAAATCGTTAACATAAGTTAGACGTAAAATCTACATTGGTAATCGCTGTAAGTTATTTGTATACTGAGACTTAAAAAAAATCGTACTTAAAATAACTATAAAATAAGGTGCTACGGCTTTATGTTCAAAATTAGAAATTAAATAGTAAAAATAATGACAAATGTACAACGGGTATGATACTATGCAACTGGGACTAAAAATTTGCTAGGCCAATTATAGATTTTGCTAGGGCCTCTGACCTTTGTAAATCCACAAACAAACATGCCGTTGCCATCTTAATGGTGCACCGGCACATTGTTCGAATCAAAAAAAAAATCATATCTATTTGTTTAGCCAAATTTTCTAGACATTGCTAGGGTGTTTTTGGATTTTTCTGGGACCCCTACTGCCCCTACTGCCCTTACTAGGGGAGGTTCCAAATTTGGCGTCAGTACCGGCACCTTGTTTGGTTTCAAAAAAAATAATGCCAACTTAATCAGCCGAATTTGATAGATTTTGCTAGGGTGTTTTTGGATTTGGCTAATAGTGGATTCGAGTCACCCTTTGTATGAAATAAGCTTTCCAAAATATTCGAGATACAAACAATTTAAAAAAAAATACTGTTTTTTAAATTATAATTTCGGTTAGGTTAGATTTACAATTTACATGAGTTTTAAAATATTGTTGTTTATCAGGGGTCCAAAAGATAATGGTTTGAAATAAAGTTGAGGTCAATTCCAACAATGAATAAAATAATAGTGTATTTTCAGTAATTATATAGTGTACAAAAGTTGTATAATATGTGTGTGTATGTGGCTGAGTGATGTTAAGGTGCCCTGGGCTCATTATTTAATACTTAGATCATATAGTTTGTTATATGTACTCATAACTATTATAGATTTGTTAAACAACTTATAAATGATATGTAAATATGTTACATATTTTCTTTGTTTCATATAATAAACCAGCTTTTAAAAATATTCACTTAGAAGTTGACGACTATAAACTTTTAGGTATAATAAACATTTAAATTTTATTTTTCATCAATATGAAATATTTCAAGAAAATAAATTTCATGAAATTTTAAAACCCTATATATCATACAATACATTAGTTCGTTTCTAGTAGACACATCATTGTTTACAAGCTTTTTTTTATTTACATATCATTATGTTTTTTGTTTTGCTTTGACAATTTAGCTGGTCTTCCAATATATTACTTTGCGATCGTGCTTAGTTTTTCATTTTTATTATAGTTGTCGGTTGTCTAATTATCAGTATTTTCTGCAGTTTTAAAATTAATTCCCTAATAATTTCGCGTGCTTTATATTTGAAGGTTATTTAATTTTTGGTTCATGGGATTCACCTTAATTTCTATTATAATATAGAAACATTTTAAATAACAGCGATTGATTATTTTGAAAGTGACATTTTTGTAGAACAACTTCTTATACCTAAATTAAGACTATAGACAACATGTACTGTAATGTTTCCAATCTTCAATGTCAATTTTTATTTACAAATGGACATTGAAGATATAACAGATGAAATTATTATAATATTATAATCTTAAAATCAAAGATTAGGTTGTAAAAACCAAAAAGATCATATGTAGTACATCAATAGTACATGTATTAAAACTCCAGATTCAAAAACAGCATATAGAATGTAAGAACATTGCCCAGAGCAGACATTGGTTCCGATCGCTTACTACTAGGTATATGTATAAGAGTGAAACTCAAAAAACTTGGTTAAAACAATCCAGTAAACTCAAGGAGGCTTGACATAGACAAGTTGGAAAATCTAAATACAGGCCAACATTTTGTAAACAGTATCAAGTAACTACAAAGTATGCAAATAATGGTCGATGGAAATGTTTATGAGGGTTGGGAACAAATTAGAGATGTTATAAACAATTTAGCTAACAAGTCTTTAGGAACAAAAAAGCTAAAACCTAAGCCTTGGTTCAACAGAATTTGTGAAGATGCGTTGCAGAGAAGAAAGGTTTCAAGACAAAAGTGGTTAAACGATACGAGTAACGAAGAACTATTCGCAAAGTACAAACTCATCTAAGGGAAACAAGTAACATACTAAGGTTAGGTTAGTGAAAAGCGGAAATATGTTCAAAATATAATGGATATTGCTGAACTAGACTACAAAGAACACAGGACTAGCGATATGTACAAATGCATAAATAATCTTACCGGTTGATACAAGAAGAGGGAAAGATTCCTAAAAAAAGATGACGATGGATCGTTGATAACCACGAATGAAGAATTAACCAAAAAGTTAGGAGATTATTTTGATACTCTGCTTGTGAAGAACCTGATGAAGTCATTAGCCTTAACTTAGAAACTGTAGAAGACAAGAATGTCTAGAACCATCATTGGACGGTATAAGATCCCAAATAAACACTTTAAAAACCATAAATCACCTGGCGAGGATCAAATTCATGCAAAACTCCTCAAAAAAAGGAGGGGAAGAAATGACCTTCGGGTTGTGGAAATTGATTCACTGAATATAGACAACCGAAAATGTACCGGAAGATTGGAAAATAATATAACTATGTCCAGTTCATAAGAAAGGTGATAAACAAGATTGCAACAATAATCGCGGAATTGCCCTTCTAAGTGTTACATAATAAGTTTTCGTGAACTATATCTTGCAAAGGATGAAAACAAAATCGGAACAAATCATTGGCTATTATCAAGGAGGCTTTAGGCCAGGAAGATCTACGGTAGACCAAATATTTATTCTCCGACAACTATTCCAAAAGAGCTGAGAATTCGACAAGGGAATGCACGTGCTCTTTATCGAATTCAAGGAGGCATACGGTAGTATAAATGGCAAAATCTTGATAAATATTCTTAGAGAGTATAACTTCTCACAAAAATTAGTAGAGTTAATCAAAACATATATTATGGAAACGTTCATTAAAATAAAAGTAGGAAAATCGGAAACTGACCCAATAATTGTGAATTCGGGCCTAAGACAGGGAGATTCTATGTAACTTGTTCTCTTTAATCTGGTATTAGAAAAGGTTATTAGGGAAACTTATATCGGACCCCAGGGAGGGATGCCACTACAAGGGTCCTCGGTGGAATTATTGACTTATGCAGGTTATGTTAAGTCCTTATGGATAAATCACACGATGGACTAAGAACACTATGCCACCATTTGAAGGAGGCAGCGAAGAAGGTTGGCTTTCAAATAAACCAAGGCAAAACAGAATACATGGTAGTGGAGAGAAGAAATAGTACATATATCCTAAGTAAATTTTACTAATCACACAATGTTTTGTAGTTTGAATGTTACTAATAAATAATTTAATGAATATTTTTTTGTGTTGTGTTCAAATATCTAAATACCTGTGTTATTTAAATATGTAAAGTTAAAAAAGGTTAAATTTACTTTTAAGATCGTAAAAATAAATTCTTATAATTTACATTTATGTCAAATATACTTCAAAATACGAAATAAAATAAATGTAATAAAATTAAGTATTTAGTTATTATAATATTATCCTTACCACTTTCTGTTGTAACAAAACGACCGTAAAAATCTATACAATTTTAAAATGATTAAAATAAACCAATGCTTGAGTAGGTATTTAATCATAAATCGATTAGTAGTATGGTTCTCTAATCTCTTATGATGCAATCTTGGCAACTTCAGTATCCAACATGGTAGGAACAATAAATCTAAATACTGGTTAAATAATAATCAAGATTTACATATAAGTTATGACAATTGAACGGACAAGAGACATATTGGCTTATATTTTACTAACCACGCAAGGTTTTGGTGTTAGAATGTTACTATTAAAAAAAAAATACTAAAAATACTTCTAATTATAAATAAACTAATAAATATTTTACCCTCAGGGGTATGGGAAGTTGGTCGTAGGGTTAACAACAACCCTACATCAGAAAAAAAGATGTAAAGAAACTGCAAAATAAGCCTCGGAATTGGATAAATGGACAACGACTGAAACTGGAAAATGGAATAAAAATGGGTACATAGAATGTTAAGACTTTAAATAAACCGGGAGCGTTACAGTACTTACTGGACGCTATTAAAAAATTAATACAAACAAATTAGCTTTACAAGAAATTAGATGGCCAAACGACGAAAATATGAAAAAAGAAGATAAGACAATATTTTATAGCGGAAGAAAGGATGGAAGGCATGAAAATGGTGTGGAATTTGTAATGAATGACGATACGTATTACCACAAGTAAAATAATTCAAGGCAGTAAATTACCGAATATGTTATAAATTCGACTCACAGGTCGCATATTTAATACAATTATTATAAACGCATATGCACCAACTGAAGAGAAAGATGAAAATCTTAAGAATGAGTTCTACGATGAGCTAGAGCACATACTTGAAACAACACCGAACAGCTGTATCAAAATATTAATAGGTGACCTTAGTGCAAAGGAAAGGAAGATATATACAGACCAACGATTGGATCGAATAGATTACATGACGTAAGTAACGATAATAGAACCAGGTTGATCAACCTGTGTTTAGCGAAAGGTTTTACCCTTAGTAGTACATACTTCCCAAGGAAAGACATATACAAACAAACTTGGATAGCACCTAATAGAATAACTAACAACCCGATTGATCACGTAATGATACAGGATAAGCATAAAGGATGCATAAAAAGTGTCAGGAGCTATTGAGGTGTAGACACTGACTCGGACCATTACCTTGTAATTACAAAACTTAAAGTTAGATTATCTGAAAGGTAAAAAATAAGGAATCCGTAAAATACTGTATAGAAAAAGTGTCAGAAAGGGAGGTTTTGAAAAAGTACATCTGTAAAACGCAACAAGAACTACAAAAACCCAACAGAAATGCAGATGAAGATGCTGAACGGATATGGGACAGAATCAGAACAGCAATCGTCAATAGTGCTAATAATTGTTTAGGAATAATAAAAAAAGAAAAAAAGAAATGAATGTTTAATGATAGATGCAAGGAAGAAACTGTGTACGAAAAATAACTATTGAGGACCCAAGTGACATAAATTTAGAAATATATAAAAACATTAAAAAGAAACCAATAAAGTACAAAGGTGCGAAAAAAGAAAGATTGAGGGAATTGAAGAAAATAGAAATAACCCCAGAAGATTCTTCAGAAAGTCTACCAGCATTAAAGGGGGATATAAACTACAGACTGGGATTTTAAGAAATGAATTAGGTGAGTTAGTAACAAAAGAGGAATCTGTAGTAGAAGAATTTAAAAAACATTTTGAATGGCTACTAAATAAAACACCGCCAACATCAACACACGAAGAAATAGAAACGCAATATAGTAAGGCGGAACCATATATTGAAACTCCAACAAAACAGGAAATCTATAACATCATAAAAAAAACTAAAAAAACAACATATCACCTGGAGAAAACTACGTAGTAGCGGAATTATTAAAAAATGGAGGAGAAACGATTAAAAGTGATATTTGGAAAATGATAACGGTAATTTGGAAACCGAAGTAATGCTAGGAGGGTGGAACACGGCAATACTATGTCCAATATTTAGAAAAAGAGACATATTAGACCCAAACAATTACAGAGGAATTTCATTATTGGATACCTGTTATAAGATATTGTCGACGCTCCTTTTGGAAAGAATAACGCCGAACGCAAAGGGCATCATAGGAAGATACCAATGTAAAAGATCATACAAATCAATGCTTATATATTATATTTATGTCTAAAGTCCTTCAAAATAAGAATGTAATACAATTAAGTATTTAGTAATTATAATATCCTTACTTATATATTTAATAGATGTATTTGAAATTTCTATAACATTTTAAAATGATTAAAACAAAATTATATAAAACAATACTTGAGTAGGACGTACCATAAATTGATTAGTTGAATAGTTTACTAATCAGCTCTTATGATCCAACATGGGAAATTAATCTTACCAAACATTTTACATATTATGGTATTTTTAAGATGCTTTCTTAATACCTAGCTGTAATACTTTATGAATATGACAAGTCAAATTTCAGACGGAGATCAACATCAATATTAGTATTGATTCGGAATTTATTGTTTTCGTGACATTTTCAGTCTGGATAATGGGCATTTATTCCAACTGCAATTTAAAAACACAAGAAATCCTTCAACCGTTTAAATCTATTGCCTGATCTTTCCAATTTGTTTTCTTCCCCTAATGTTTAACGCTCTCCTTCACTGTATCCCCCATTTCATTTTTGGATTTACAAATGACCTTTATATTTTTATATTTTGTTTCATCAAATATCTTAGTTATGTGTTTCGTCTTTCGTCTTCCCATTTTATGTCAATCCCAGCACAATTTACTATTATGATAGTATATACAATGATGTTTTCGTTGTATATTGCTTCTATCTCTATGTTTTATTCTTCATCCGGTCTCTTGTTATACCCAACATAATATTTTATTCACACAACATTTTCCATATTAATTTGTTACGAATTTATTTTTAAACAAATTCCTCCATTTGCAAGTTTCACACCAGAAAAATATTTTTTTTGTAGTAATATAAAATAGTGTACATCATAAGCATAACTATTCTTTGTTACTATTCGATAACTAAATAAAACCATTACCTTGACAGAGCTCTGAAAAATAATCATTTTTAAGTCAATCTTGTATATTTACTACAAATTAGGTAAACTATTAAAAATATTTTACCATCCGTCTAATTGTTTCGTATAAGTCATTCAATTGGAGACAATTTCTAAACAACTATCATTAATAATTAAGTTCTACAACAATGTAAAAAAATATTTAAGTTATTATTGATAATATTAATTGATTGTTGCTTGACGAAACAAAATTCAAATTGAAATAATTCAAACAAATGTTATGAGTTTACATATTACTATACTTCAGCAGATATACTAGAATAAGCTTATACAAATGTAATGTAAGAATATTTTATACTTCTTAAAACATCGCTAGACATAATATTTTTTTTTAATTATATCATATTATGTTAAACTGAAAATTAAGAAATGTTGTAGTTTTGTTTGTCTCTAGATTATCATAAAATGACAATAATTAGCTTTCATATTTAAATTAATTATTATTATAAAATTATTATTATTAGTATTAAAATTATTAAAATTATATGTTGCCCAGCTTTAGACGAAGAGAAAAAATATTATAAAACTTATTGCTGTTAAATTTCCACAAAATAAAAATTATAACACAAATATTATAATCATTGTAAATCAATTAATCCTTACCATTTAATTTTTTTAAATCTGGTTCAGTAGCTGCAGGCATAACCCAAACTGAAATTATAACTATAAATGTAAGCTTTATTAAATATTGCTTATTAAAAATCATTTTGATTTAATATTTTAATATATGAAAATAATAAAAAAAATAATATGAGAGTCGAATAAAAAATGAAATAGAATACTACATCTCGATTTATTTTATAAGCAGTATGTTCCTAATCGACACTGCTGGGTACAAAATAAATAATGTTCACAATAAGTTTATTTAGTAGGTAACAAGTAATATAATATAACAAGACAATAATATTATTCACTATTGTTTAGTGAACGCCATATGCATTATTTTTCATATCAACTGAGTAAATAATTCGTTTGCCAAATTAAATATGGCAAAGATGCTCTATAGGCACCCAGAACACATATTTTTAATTTTTACGCTTTTCGACTTCAAAATACCACTTAAAGTTTCAAATCTAATTTGCATTAGATAGTTAAATATAAAATACTATACTGCGGCCCACGAGAGAGTATTACTGTCGCCCGACGAAAACACGTTCGATTCCGCACATCACCACGTATTTGACATACACTTAATGACACAAAGTGGGGGATGCCTAAAGTCTGCATGCGCAAAACTACAATACTCTCTCGAGGGTCATAGTATAGTCAGAAACGGTAAAATACATAATATTATAATAATATCATATTTATATCAATATAATTGTATGCTTCATATTATATACGTGATACGACAGACTTTTAAAATATTTTTCATGCCGAAGAAAAATATCAACTACTTTTAGTTTGAATATAAAAATTATATTATATCATATACATTATTATAATTATATATATACATATTTTGTCCAATATAATTATACCAACATGAACGTTCTAACCTATAATTAAATAGCTAAAAACTAAAAACTTTTATCTTGATTATTATTGATTATCTACTGACGAGTAACTGCAGGTTACACATTTTTTCTATTATAATAATCGATAATATTCTTTTATTTCAAATGTAAATAGCCGATTTTCTGCCAATATTCTATAACAATACGTGGATTTTTATAAAAAATTCGATGCGTGAATATTTCAATCGAGTGTATTAAATAAAAAAAGTATCCATGAATTGATTAATGAGAAATGTTAATCCAGAAAAATTGCTCGGAACATTTTTTTTTAATCATTTTGTTATTCATTTTTATATAACACAATTAAAACTTAAAAGTATATTTTGCAGTGAATTATTGTAAATGTAATGGAGATTTATTAAATTTTAATAATTAGGTATTTGTGTACTATTGATTACGTTTATAAAATGTATATCAACTGAAAACGTTATATAATAATTTATTAAATGCATATAAAAAAAAGCAGGTAAGTGGATGTCGCTCTGCTGTACAGTAAGTTACTAGTGAGTCAATGTAAAATGGATTATTTTAAACTTGAATTCAATGATATAATATCATTGTATAAGAAAAACGATTCTGAGCAGAGACGGTTTGTCAGTCTGGATATTATATATTGCTATTATTTATTATACTCTGTAAGTTGAATTACAGAATTACGAATTTTTTATTCGTTTCTATGGTGATACACACAGTGTTAGTAATTAAAACCGGTTTTTCGTAATTTGTCAGTGGTTTTTTCCATGGCATTAAATAACTATTGAGAAAATCAAAAATGACCTGTCTAAAGTACCATCTTGATCCAATTTGCTAAAAGATAAGATAGCATATTATGTTGAAATCGAAGCACTCCTGATAGAAATTTTGTATACAAGATAAAAAAGGTGGATAAGTGGATGTCGCTCTGCTGTACAGTAGGTTACAAGTGGGTCACTGTAATGGATGGTGTTAAATTTGAATTCAATGATTCTGAGCGAAAACAGTCAGTCAGCCTATGATTTTACCAAGTATATTTGATGATATTATTGGGAATAAAGTAATTTATATATAACCTATTTACGTGGAGCCTTGTTTTAAATTTTCAATCCTTAGCCATAAAAGTTAAAAATTTATAAAATTTATAAAATTTATAAAATTTATAAAATTTATAAAATTTATAAATTTTTAACCACAAAATAATTAATAAATTATAAATTTGTCAAATGTTGTCAAAATTTGAACTATAAATGCTTATAAAAAAAAATTGTGCCTATGTATTTTTAATATTTTTCAACTGCTATTAGAACGATATATCAGGAGCCTCGAGTGAATATCAAATGTTGTAAAAATATAAATTTCAGACGCTCATAAAAATTTAATTTAAGTTTCTTCTAGACATTTTTTTTTTTTTGATAGAGGTAGACGTATACGACTTTTGACCTCCCAAGGTACCAAATAGATTCACTTTCCTATCAGAAAAGTTACTATTGAAGAAAATCCAAGCACTTTTACTGTCCTAAAAGGTGATGACAGACACAAAAATAAAAAAAAATAAAAAAATAAAAAAAAAACACACATCATTGTAAAATCAATACATTTATCGCTTCGCTCAGAATCTAAAAATAAACACTACTGTAATACCACTAGCTGCCTCGCTCGGCTCAGAATCTAAAATACTATTTCTTCATAGGTATACTATAATCTATATACACAACTTTTTAATTTTGCAAGATATGTTGGTGATTTATTGATGTAATTAAAAATAAAAAATTGACGAACAAAAAATAGTTTATTAAATATGAAAAATAAAGAAACTATTTATATTTATATTGCCCGTGTAATTATGATAACTGCAATATAAATATGCATTAATTGTAGAAATCAGTGAATTTTTTTATAGAATTTATAATAATATTATCTATAATAGGTGTGTAATATTTTATTTTATTTTTTGTTTGTTTATGTAAGAACGTAACTAAACCTGTATTAAATAAAATAGTGAAATAAATATTGATTTTACAGTTTGTAAATTTAGCTTGAAAATTACTTTTAAAATGATCGAGGGCATGTTTTGGCAAAATTGTAAATCTTTCATGTGAAATCGGTTAACCCACATTACCCACCTTTTACTACCAATATCATGCGATGATTAGAATTATTATATAATGTATATAAAATAGAGCGTTGAAGTATTATTGACATTTATTTCGTTGACAACTAGTTACTATGATGACACTGCCATTGTACGAGGTTAAAGTTGCTCGTAAAAAAGGAGGGTGGGGGTATGTACCTATTTTAAGTTCACACGTGCTTTTTTGCTCAAGCTTCTTTATATAGTGGTGTGTAAATAATTAGTATACGGGAAAAAAATTGTAAACGATGTTGATCGTTCGATAGATTATCCGTACAGATTAAGACTTCAGAGCCATGTGGTGCGTGAAATAGGAAAATGGAAGTAGACGCACAGGGCAATTATTGTTGGATGTTATACTATAAAAAGCACCCCGCTGTGTGTAATTATGACGATAATGATGATGATGATAGTGACGGTGATAATAATGGTGATAATAAAAATAGCTAGGTGTATGTAGCCATCCATATATGTATTAGCGAAATAAAAGCCATTACAAATGCTGACGTCAACACTATATTGGACTATCATTATAATAATAATAATAATAATTCTATGATGTTATATAATATAACATTTTATACGTTAAATAAACTATTATTACATACACTTAAGACTTATATATACATAACGGCACAAGCTCGACCAGTAGGGGCTCAAATTAAAATAATAAATTGTTTAATACAACTTTTGAATCGGCCCACGTAGAACGGTGTGAATAGATTAAAAATTGTACAAAAAGATTATACTTAGGTTATGTACTTAGGATATTTTGTTCCGTTTTTGGATTTTTTGTTCTTCTATGGAGACATTTTGATCCTTTTTAATATTTTAACAAAAAATCCTAAAACGGAACAAAATGTACTAGTGCGACATTTTGTTCTTCTCGGTGGACTTTTTGTTCCGTATGGTGAATGATTTGATCCTTTCTAAAAAATTAATAGTGGAATAAAAAATCCTAAAACGGAACTAAATGACCTAGTGTGACATTTAGTTCCGCAGGGATATTTTGTACCTCTCATAGAACTTTTTATTCAGTTTTGTGAATAATTTAATACTTTTATGAAATTTAATGGCGGAAAAAAATATCCTATAGTGGAGGTCAGAGGCATACTCAGGAATAATCAATGGAAGAAAGGGGGTTGAAAAAAAATATATTTCATGTTGTACTTAATTGGTTTATATATTTTATTGATAAATATATAGAAAGACTAAGTACGTACATAAGCGTAACTAGGGTAAAAATTCTGTGGGGGATACATCCTACCTAGCAAACCTATCTATTTAAAATAACCCATAGCTCATAATATTATCTAAATCATTAAGGGACATTTTTTTTTTTTTTTTGGTTGGGGGGTACTAAATCGTTGTCAGGGGATCAGCACCCCTTAGTTGCATCACTGACTAAGTACTTGGTATTTTTGCAAGATAAGACAGACATAAACCTTATTTTAACAAAACGTATATTATTATACATGGACACATTTTCTGGAGTTGTAAGTGAATAATAATTAAACAAACCAAAATAAATGTTGTTTTAACATATTAATGTTTGTGTTTAGGCTACTATATACTACTACTATAATAGTAAACTAAAAATCTAAAAAATGTTGTTTATTGGCATACAAAATCGTTATAATGTAATATGTTGAAGAGCTGCTAATAAATAAACAACTCTACCTAAACATGTGTTTTTTTTTTATATTAGACCAAAAGCCATTAGTATGGATATGCCATATGCAGACACAATAGCTGAGGTTTCAAATAAAGTACATAAATACGTGTCCTTAAATTCAATACATTTATTGTAAATATGTATTCAAATTGTACATTAAATAAACACATAAAAAGAATAACAGTCAATAATACTAGAACTATAAATATTAATTACTTATATTACTGGTATGCATATAGGTACAGACATAGGCACAACTAGGGACATTTTTTAGCAGTACTGAAATTGTATCAGCAACACAACACCTAATAATTAATATTTTAAACTCCTAATCACTATTTATTTTAGGTTCTCGACGCACCAATCAAATCATTCGTGATGCGTGAAAAGTGATTATTCTTTTGTAGAATAGACTGTTTGGCTGTCAATTGTAATGTGTTCTAAATCGGTTCTCATTACCCCACACCGCGTGCATGAGTAGAAGTACACCGCCAATGGTTGAAACTGGTTATATTTCGCAGTGGCGGGGCGCACGTTTTATAAATATACAACATATAAATTCCATACGAAAATAATAATATTATCAATGAATATTTTGATTTAGATTATTCCATATATTGAAAAAAAACCATTTACTTCAAAATTATAAGTTATTTATCTTTTTTTCTAATTTAAATTGTATTTATACTATGACAAAATACATGTATAAATTATAGATACATATTGTATTACCAGGTGTAGTAACTAAAAATGGTTTGTTAATATCAAGAAAAAAACTCCATGTATTTATTTTTAATCCAATTTTTTTTCTGCTACTTAAATGGCTAACTGTCTATTGGTTTTCCATACTCTGTGGATTTTGATGTGAAAGATCTATATACAACATTTTTACAAGATGTCTCTCATTTTGCGATGAATGTATTAATAATTATGTATTGATAAACTAGTTGATTATTTTTTATTATTTTTTGTTTCTGTCATCACCTTTAAGCAGTGGCAGCCCTCCTATATACTCAAGGTGTATCTGGGTGAGTGGTCAATGGTCATAGACGATAGAACATGGTGGGTAATGAGCAATTACATAATGACCTAATAACCCTAAATTAATAAAAAAAATATATTTAATAATTCAACCGGTGCAGTGGCTAACTGTAATATAGTGAAATATGAATAGAAATACTAGTAAATACTAAATAGTAAATATATTGGAATATTGGATGTCGAAATCGTTGCATTTTCAATGTTTCAAATAAACAGGTACCTACAATAAAGTTAGTTCAGAACATTATATTATATTTATATTATTAAACTATGAATTGTAAATAATATGTATTAATAAGTAATCCTTAAATGTATATACCTAATGTGGATTAGGTAATTTTTATATTTTATTCGTTTCATTTACTCTGTGGTATACACTATACACTATAGAATATTGACTGAAAAAAAAAAATCGGTAAAATATAATTACCTAGTGATTCTCTGTCGTGCTGTCGTTAATCGTTATTAGTTATTACTTATATTGACTATTTAGTACTACACTATGTCTGATTGACCATTTTTTTAGTTACATAGTATCAAATAGAAAATTAAATAAAAATTATCTTAATTTATTTTAGATTTTATGGGGAATGATGTGTTCTTTTTTTATTATTATTATTTTTTTTGTATCTGTCAGCTCCTTTTAGGACAATAAAAATGGTTCGATTTTCTTCAACAGTACCTTTTCTCGTTGGAAAGTGAATATACTTCTGTACTTTGGGGAGTAAAAAGTAATCAATAATAGTTAGGAAAAACAATAAATAACAAATTAATAAAGAACTGAGATTTTTACGCAAAACCAGTTTTCAAAAAAATCTGTTAGTTATGCAAACAAGAAAATATTTTTCATAAGTATTGACATGTGAATGCGTGTGCGAGTATTGCGATTTACAAAGATTCTCGGATACACGCACTAATGTTAATTTACTAATTACTAGTATACTCACACATAGACATAGCCCAAATGTTTATGTCATGGTAATTGCCTAAATATTACTCCTTATAACATGATAGGCAGGAGCTTTATTTTGGTTTATTTAATTATTATTCACTTACAACTCCAGACAATGAGTCATCCATATGCAATAATATAGTTTGTTGAAATAAGGTTTAAATTTGTCTGAATAATACCCCCCTTATCTTGCAAAACTATCAAGTACTTATCTAAAACTGGCAAACAGTTATGAGAACAAAATGTATCTTACTATACCCAGTGTAGTGTGCATTGAATACATTTTCTTCAGGTAAATTATTAGTTTTATTTTATAGTGTACAACAATCAAAAACTTGAAAATAATAGTAGGTAATAAAAGTAAACAATACATTTTACTATCAAGTATTTACCAACTTGTTTTTATTTTTCAATTGGATGGACAATATTTTACACTCCCTTATGGGACTTACATTTTAACCACTATATATGTACACAAGGCCGACTAATAACGAGTGGCGACTAAAGACGTGACCTAAATACTTAAGACTTCAAACGTGTTAGCATATGATTGTATAGTATTCGAATTTAAACTTATTTAGTTTTTTGAATACTTTCGGAGTCTATGACTTTCATGTTACATATTTTTTCAACCCCATTAAATTCTATCCATTAAATATTCATAAGAATGCTTCTGACCTCCACTGTACAATTTTTTTCCACTATTAAATTTTATAAAATGATTAAATTATTCACAAAACGGAACAAAAAGTTCACCGAGAGTTACAAAATATCCCCGTGGAACAAAATGTCCACGGAACAAAATATCACCTTACCTATACTTAATCTATATATTTTGAAAATAAATTGTATTGTGTATAAAATATTGTGTTGAGGGTTTGTAATGGACTGTAATCCTTGAGGGAAGAATCCACTTCACGGTAATGAGGATGACTACTAATTATTCAAAAGGTCTTGGCACCATTTATGTTTCAAGCGTCTTTTGGGGTCATCTGGGATGTTTAGAACAGATCATTTTTATATTAGAGGACTGCGGTGGTTTGTTATATTTGAGTGGAAGAGTTTTTAAAGAGTTTCAGCTACGTATTATTGTATACTATTGGAATTGATATATATAATAACTAAAATCGTAAGAATCGTTCTTTTTCTTTAAAACGCACTATATACGCAACGACTGTCAATGGTAATAAATAAATGTGGAAACACTTTTAGATTACTTTGAAATTTGAACTAGTATTTTTAAATGTATTTAAAATTTGAAATCTTGAGATTTCTAAAAACTTTTTAAAATTGCCTATGCAGAACCCCTTAAAACGCGAATGTGTGGCGTGCTCTTATAATATTAATATTTGCATTTTAAAACAAAAGTATTGAAAAACATTTTTGTCTGTAATGCTAGAATTAATAGTGTTGTATTGTATAATATCGAAAGTGCAAATATATTTAATAGGTATAATATGGTATATCAAACGATATTAATAATTGATCTGATCATGTTGTAGTTAGGTTAGGTTAGGTACCCTACATTGCAATAATTCTTAAAACACGAAAAATGTTTGTTTCTAAAGTGTTAATAAAAATAAAAATACATCCTATAAAGAATCCTATAAAAAAAAAAATAATAAAAAAAAAAATCTCTCAATTCAAAAGAATACCGCGTAGTCTGACTGGAAGAACACAAAACTCAACATCGTCCCTCAGAATACGCGTGACCGAGACAAAGCAGCAAAAATATTAAAACAATGTCAATAATTGATCGTTACGTTATAGGTTGGATATACAATATAATATAAACACGAAAAATGTTTGTTTCTAAAGTGTTAAGAAAAATAAAAAATATATCCTAAAAAAAATACCGCGTAGTCGTCGGACTGGAAGAACACGAAACTCGACATCGTCCCTTAGAATACGCGCGACCGAGACAAAACATCAAAAAATATATTGTCGTTAAACGCCACACGCAATGATTAATTTTAGGTGTGCGCAGCTATTTGCGCACGTGTTTTATTGTTTTGCGCGGCGGTGCGGAAATATACGACATCCGGTCCGACTCCGGCAATAACGTCGCGACAAAGCTCTCTTGCAGCAGACTATTATACTATTATAATATTGTTGTAATACCGGTGACAACGACGACAACAATAATAATAATAATAATAATAATAATGATAATAATATACAAAATGTACGGCAATGACTGTATGTACACCGTGTTTATTATATTGTTACAAAACTATATATAATAATATTATATTATGTTGTATTGTGTATTTACTGTGTTCTGCGTTTGCTGTATATATTACTACGTCCAAGTTTGACCGGATACCACGAAGGTTTGTTGGTAGATATATAATATATGTGTATCGTGTATATTTCATAAAAAAAAAAAGATTTACCATTAAAAAAAAAAAATGAAGGCACCGTTCGTAAATACAGCAACTGTTCGCGCACTCCGGCGTCCGTCGATTGAATCATAGCAAAAAAAGGTTAGCAGTTCTACCATAAATAAAATTTATGACGGAGTTAAATATTTACAGACGTTTTGTACAAAAGAAGCTACAGAGGTTCTTGTTTACTTCGATTCTACCATACATCAACAGTACAAAATATAGAGTCAGGAAAAGCTATGAAATATGAATATAAAATTAAAAAATAATAAGAAATATTAGAATAATGGAACGTCCATGATAAACGGTCAACATCGTACAAACGCTATTTGCGAGAGTTGGTACAACTGTTTTACGCATGTTGTCGGACACGCACACCCAACTGTCTGGAAGTCAATTTATAGAGTTAGGAGTAGATAGAGTCAAAGTAGCGTTACAAGAATTAGGTGAAGGGATCCTAACACCAAAAATACAAAAGTTTGGTAACACCGTCGAACGTTTAAAAAACTTATGCTCTAGAGTGACCGAATAATGAAATATCAGTGGAAGAGTTTTTAAAAAATATTTACTCTTGTATTCGTAAACGAAATAAAATATATTAACTAATTATTAGTGTTCAAGTGTATTACATTATTGTTAAATCAATAACTTTTTATATTATTATAATAAGAAATTATTTTTCAGTATTATTAATTATAAATTAAATTACATATTATTTTACCTTTCATTATTTATATTATGAAAAAAAAATTAAATCGCACTTTTTTACCGTGTACCTAATTATTTCTCCGGATTTTTTCTACTCCCCCGTTGATTGTAGAGGGGTTATTATCAAACGATGCAAGTATTGAACGCATTACTATTGGACAATTAATAAATTATTATACAATTGCAACGGTAAATGTATGGTCACAGAGCGGTTGGGGTTAAAGTTATACCAATACCCGGGAGTGCAGATGACAATAGCGGAAAATTATAAAAAAATATTATAGGTACGACGTAGAATGCTACTTGATGTTTTTACCCTGCGAGGAAAATTGAGGAATCATAGTCATGTTTTTGCGAAAAATATCCACAGTAGCATGCTACATATTTCGTTAGGAATTTTATTTATTTATTTTTGTTTTTATTGCCGATTTGCGTATAAATATGGCAATAAACAAAGCATTATGAAAATCGGCCTAGCTAAAAACGGGTAGAAAGAAAAAAGTCGTACCCAGCCCAAAAATACGTATCTCTGTGTAAAAAAATCAAAAATATTTTTGTCGTCTCATCCTGTAATCGAGAGCGCTATCACTTTCCCCGGCAGAGTGATTTCTAGTTGGCGGCACACGTCGAGGACAAGACGCGCTGCGGGATGGTATTTCTCATATTATTATCATAATAATAAATTAATTACACATTCAAATATTATGTTTTCGACTGCGTTCTATAATACCTACCTATATTATTTATTATAACGCTAACATTTTAAGCGTTAACAAAATATGTATAATAAACGTACGCCCATAATAATGTTATACCGTTTAGCGGTTTAGCCGATTCGAAAACCGTCCCTACACAACAATAATTGTGACCCGCAAACGTAAAACATATTATTATTACATTAAAATATTACATGAGTAGGTATACGAATATCATTCACCCATAGTCGGGCGGCGGAACTCTGATCGAAAATATATATTATTTATAACGTCATATTATTATTATAATATACCTGCGCATAATTCGACTCTTACTCAGACCTGTTCTATGAAACGCGTTTGCACCATTATTATTATAGCTTTACCACTCCTCCTCTTCCTCTGCTATAATATATAATATACGAATTATAATTTATTTGCCGAAACGCCTTGTATAATTATCGAAAACGATATATTATAATAATTCCGTGGACGGCACATCGGATGAGAACTTTCCACTCGATAAATATGCGCGCCAGATGACATGTCTGTAGATTATCATAATATTATGTACAATAATAATAATCTAATAATAATATTATTATATTATCGTATCATAGCGACGTTGCATCCTCATCGCGTTATCGCATCGCCGTGTGTTTCCGTAATAAAATCGAGTCTTTTTAGTTTAACAATTTCGTATTTTACGAGACCGCGGATCAAACACAATCGTCAAAATTTGTAAATCTTACGGTTGGTACTTATTAATATTACAATTTATTATTATCATTATTTTACGTAGGTTTACACGCGGTACCTACAAATACGAAACAATACGAAAATAACAATATAACATACATAGATATTATTAATTACCCGGTCTTATAGATACCCACACTCCACAGATTTCCGCCGAGAAAGTCAATATAATAATAATAAAATACAGGGTGTATATAATATTATGGTATATCACACTATTCTTATTATTACTATACGAAGGTCTCATTTAAATATATTATAATATCGATGAATGATTGTAAAACCTTAAAAAAGGTACCGTTCTCAGTCGTGTTCTATCCGTATCAGCCATCAGAAATATCTGACAATCTTTCATCAATATTATATTTAATAATTTTATTTAGCTTGGGCTATATGAAAACGGCAAGTTTCAATAATCACATTTGGAAATATTTCTTTGACTGCTTCATGAGCACCGATTTCGAAGCCCAAATGCAGCTTTTGAACGTTAAGAGCGCGACATATTTGCAAGAGATACTTCCACATTTTAATGTAAATTTGGTTTTTTTTGTTCAGTAAAAAAAAATATGCAATAGGCACGTAAAAACCGTTTACATATGTGTGTAATGTATAATATAACATGTATAGAAACTGTATAGAACATTTTATTTCGGGACGGTACTGAACGGCAACGTCGCTCTAAAAATCGTTCTCAATCGTTTGATTATAAGGTACAAAGTATTGTTTCTTTGATCTGTCGCAATCATTCTCAATCGTGTTATCAAAAAGGTACAACGTTCTCAATGGTACTCTACCGACGGAGACAACACAAGCGAGTGTAGCGTCCTTTTAATGTGTAACAGCCGGTAGAGTACGATTGAGAACGATTGCGGCAGATCAAAGAAACAATATTTTGTACCTTATAATCAAACGATTGAGAACGATTTTTAGAGCGACGAAGTGTGAATAAATTGTCCTCTTATAAAATTTAAAGGTATGTAATAACGTAAAACTAGATAAAATATAAATAATTATAAATACGACTCCTGTCGATAGTTATATTAAAATAGTAAAAGTTAGAATAGTAAAATTAAGCTATTACCTTCCTCCAGGTGTTCGGAGGGCTCTCGAGATCGTGTATTCGAGAATTAGATCAAATACACCGTACAATGTAATTTTATGTAAAAAGCACATATAGTGTATTAACGCAATAAATATAAAATATTATATTAAATACCTTACCTGATTCGCAGTTGTTCGTAGACAATATTGTAGGATTTTTAGGTTTTAGATAAAATAAGGTACTACTTCAAATACACAAATTGAATTAACGAACGCACTGATTATTGCTTACATAAGAAGTCCAGTTGTCGCTCGTTGAAATCGGTTTTCTTTGGTACTTGAGAGGTTGTTACTTTGGTGGTTGGTGCTCATGCACTGGTTTAAGGGACGGACGCGAGGATGCTGACCAGAGAGTGGAGGGTGGCTTTGTCACTAACTTATTGTGGGCCTGGGAACTAGATTATTCTTTGGCGTCAGCATAAAATAAGGTCACACACATCCTACGTAATATTGTTATGAGTGCGTGTCGAATTATTAGTTGTCGTTGTCAATGGTTTTATTTGATGCGACCGATTTCTACAAACGACAGTCTGGCCGTTGTTTATTATTCTGTAAAATTTTAGTTTATTATAAGGGTGTGTGAGCATATCATTACATCCACCCTGCACTTTTTTGTGTTGTGCCCTCACAACACCACTCGTAGGCGAGAGTGAGAGCAATACAAATATTCATGTAGAGGAGAGATAAAGTTAGAAAAAGTTGAAAGTTGAAAAATTAAAAGTTGAAAATTGAAAGTTGAAAGTTGAAAGTTGAAAAAAATTATACAATTTAAACTGGACATATATATATATATATATATAAAGAAAACAAATTTTATTATACAATCTAAAAGGGGCAATGTAAGTAATATTAAAGTTTACATAATACATTGGAAAACAAAAAATTAGGAAGATAGAACTGAAACTGAAAGTTCGTATTCCCCGCATTCCATTGATGTGTTTCTATTCTTATATATTTTATATTTTAAGTTCCCTATCTGGTGTTGTAATGATAGCTATACAGTTTTTTTTTTTTTTTTCTTAATTTTAATATTTGTGTACAATATATTTGTCATGTTGACATGTTATGAATTTTTACATATTTTGGTTTTTATCCTATATATTCTACATAGTTTTAACTTTTAACTAATCTAATTATACATTTTTCATATTTACTTTGCTTACAATGTATTTAGTTCATAGACACATTTTTTTTTTTGTTTTTATGATAACTTAAAAAGTTAAACAAAGTTAATTTTTTTTTTTTTGGTATTTCTTATGCTTAACATTTATTTTCTTATTAGTACTAGCTTAAAATTAGGTTTATTTTTTGTATTCACTGCTTTAAATTGATCTTATACCTTATACTAACTTAAATTAAGTTAATCATTTTACATTTTTTTTTTTTAAATTTTGTTTTTTTTTTTTTACATTTGTTTTCAAGCTTATGCTGACTTAAATAAGTTAGAAACTATTTTACACATTCTTTGTACTTGACTTGCTTTAACATTTTTTTTTTATATCTTATACTAACTTAAATTAGGTTAATCATTTTACATTTTTTTTTTTTTTTTAAATTTTGTTTTTTTTTTTTTTTACATTTGTTTTCAAGCTTATGCTGACTTAAATAAGTTAGAAACAATTTTACACATTCTTTGTACTTGACTTGTTTTAACATTTTTTTTTAAATTTCTTATACTAACTTAAATTGGGTTAATTTTTTTTTACATTTTTTTTTTTTATACATTTACTTGCTTTAACATTTATTTTTGTGCTTATGCTGACTTAAATTAGGTTTTAGTGCTTAGGTAAGTAACTTAAGGTATGTTATTTGTATTTGTTATTATTATTCTGTAACTCTTGTACAATAGTTATATAATAGTTATATAGGTAGTCTTAATAATTCGTGATTTTTTTTTTTTTTTAAAGTTATGTTAGTAAAACAAAACATTTATTTGGGGTTTTTATTATTAGTCCTGTAGGAGGTTGATAGTATGATTGAGTCTCCCATAAGATTTGGTATTAATATTTTTTTTTGTTTTCATAATATATAGGTTGGATACTTGTCAGGGTAGTATTTTTATTGTTAATTGGTTTATTTTACAAGTGTTGTGTGATTTGTGAATTAAAGATTAATGTTTTTTGTCTTTTTAAGAGTGTTGGTTTGTTTGGCCTTTTATTATTTATTTTTTTTGTTTGTATATCAATTGGTTTATTAGGGTATTTTCTTAATTCTTTATTTCTTTTTGTATGAATTTCGATCGAAGTTATTTGTATTTTGTTTATTTTAATCGTTGTGTTTTTACCATCGTTTATCGTATCTTTAAGTTTTATATTGTGTATCAATGAAGCGAGTGTCTGTATTTCTTGTATGTGAATTTTATCATATTGTTGGGAATTTTATTGGACATTTTTGTTTTAACGGTATACAATCCACGATTCCCATCGTCGAGGACGTTTTCTCCTGGTTTGAATATAGGACATATATTATTGGCTTGATTTTTAGGTTGTATCATGTGTTTTATTTTTGTTTCATTTTTATTATTATCATTAAAAAATGTATGAATGTTATTTATTATGTTAATGTGTTCTTTTGATTTCCAATTGTGTGTTATTTTTTGTTCATCTTTATAGTATATATGTATTTTAATGTTAGTATTTTGAAATTCGGAGTATATTAATTGTCTTATTATAGACCAATTTAATTTGTCTATTCGTGAAACTAAGGTGCAGGGTATTGCAATTTTTGAAATATTTAGTTTTGTAACTTCAAGTTTTAGATTGTGAATTGAAGATTTTAGATCCTTATATTTGGGCTTGTGATAGTGTAAATTTTTTGTTATTAAGTGAAATATAGTTTTATAGTTATTGATTATAGGTATTGTGTCCCCCACATTTATTTCTTGTAATGCAAGTTGTGGTTTAGTATCACCGTATACTTTAGATAATAAATTCGTTATCCCCTTATTCATTTTGAGATCTGCAGATATACAGTGTGCTATAGCGAAGTTATCTGGGCAATTAAATATGCTACCTGTTAATTCTATAATATTGTTGGTATTATCTATACTATTGAGCGCGTTTATATTATTGTTGATTTTTAATTGGATATTTATATTATTATTTAAAATAATGTTACTGTCTTTGAAATTGATCAGGGCATTATTTTTGATCAAAAAGTCATTTCCAAGTAAGATTGCGCTGCTTAATTTTTTTACTACGTGAGCGTCAATATTGAAATAGTTATTGTCGATTTTGATTTTAATTTTGGTTATACCTACCACGCATAGTAGTTCATTATCTGGTCCTGATAGCTGTAGCGTACTCGGCGTTATTGTATAATTACTAGGTAGTAGTTCTTGTCTAATACAACATATGTTTGCCCCCGTGTCAATTGTTATTGGTAAGGTAATATTATTAAATTGAGCTTCAATATAGATAGCATCGGGTGTACAGTTAATTTTATTTATATTTTGTTTCCGTATTTCTGTATTTAAAGATGAGCAATTATCAGAAGAATTTAACCTTGTATTTAATTTTTTTGGCTTGTTAGTTGAACTTGAACGGCAAGTGATCGCGGAATGTCCAAATTTATTGCATAATTGACATATTATATTAGTTTTGTTTTTAAAGTAACATTCATATTCAGTGTGGTTATTCTTCGAGCATATCGAGCATTGTTTTGTGTGTGCTGAATTATTATTATTATTGATATAATTACTGTTATTTTCGTTATATCTCAAAATTGGGTCGTATTTAGTAAAATTGTTTTGATAATTATTATCATTGTTTATCTGAGATAGTTTTAACTGACCTATAGTTTCTTTTAAATTTTCTATTTCCTCTCGTAATTTACTATTTTCGTTGGTTTTTAGTTTGTAGTTTGTATTTATTTGCTGGATTTTATTTTCAATTGTCTCTGTTTCAATTTCATATGGGTTTTTATCTATACTATCTGCTGTCATAAACTCTATAAGTTCATATTTGCGAACGTTATTTTTAAGTTCATCAAGTGTTTTATTTCCTAATATTCCTATACATCTCAATATTGTGGGTTTTAAGCCTTTCATTATACTTCGTACAATTTCTCCTTGTGACATATCTTTGTCAATTCGCCTACACAATGACTCTACTTCATTAATGTAAGACACACTTTGTTCATCCGGTTTCTGTTTGCGTTTTTCAAGCATTATTCGAAGCATATGAGTTTGGGCAATGGGTTCAAATTCTAGTCTAAATTTTTTTTCTAGATCGGACCAATTAATGTTTTCAACGGTATCCATTATATTGTCATAAAATATGAGAGCAGTGCCTTCTAAAAATACGGGAATATATAGACTTTTTTCAGATTCGGACCATCCGTTAATAAGTGCAGCTCTTTGATAATTTTTTAAGAAAGAATCGACGTTTTCAGAATTATTTCCCATGAATTTTCCGGGTTCAAAGTAAGGTTTTTTATTGTCTCCCATATTTAATTACCTATTTGTATTATTTTAAAAAAAATAGATTTATAATAAATAGTGTACCATTATTTAATTGTAATATTTTTGCAACTAATTTAATAGATTTAATTAATATATTTATTACTAAATAAGTAAATTTTTTATTTTAATGAATATAAATTAATTGGTTTTGTTTTTATAATAAATGATGATACCTAGTTAAATCGTAAATCGTAAATTAGTATGTTTTATTAATAAATAAATCACTTTTTGTTATTATTGTTTTTCTAAGTTTTATTTTTAATATTTTTTTGTATTAATAATATAATTTTTTTATTAATTCTTAAAATTAATATTAAAATATTATAATCTTATACAACGAATATAATTTTGTAAAATGTATTTGATCAATTCTCAGTTTATTTATCTGAATAAACTGAACTTGTGTTGGGCGCCACTTTGTAATAACGTAAAATTAGATAAAATATAAATAATTATAAATACGACTCCTGTCGATAGTTATATTAAAATAGTAAAAGTTAGAATAGTAAAATTAAGCTATTACCTTCCTCCAGGTGTTCGGAGGGCTCTCGAGATCGTGTATTCGAGAATTAGATCAAATACACCGTACAATGTAATTTTATGTAAAAAGCACATATAGTGTATTAACGCAATAAATATAAAATATTATATTAAATACCTTACCTGATTCGCAGTTGTTCGTAGACAATATTGTAGGATTTTTAGGTTTTAGATAAAATAAGGTACTACTTCAAATACACAAATTGAATTAACGAACGCACTGATTATTGCTTACATAAGAAGTCCAGTTGTCGCTCGTTGAAATCGGTTTTCTTTGGTACTTGAGAGGTTGTTACTTTGGTGGTTGGTGCTCATGCACTGGTTTAAGGGACGGACGCGAGGATGCTGACCAGAGAGTGGAGGGTGGCTTTGTCACTAACTTATTGTGGGCCTGGGAACTAGATTATTCTTTGGCGTCAGCATAAAATAAGGTCACACACATCCTACGTAATATTGTTATGAGTGCGTGTCGAATTATTAGTTGTCGTTGTCAATGGTTTTATTTGATGCGACCGATTTCTACAAACGACAGTCTGGCCGTTGTTTATTATTCTGTAAAATTTTAGTTTATTATAAGGGTGTGTGAGCATATCATTACAGGTAAGATATTGTCTAGGCAATCTCATGGGCTTATTATATTTTAATTTTAATGCGAGTTATGAGTATTTTAAACTTGTAAATTGTTTGTACATTTTAAAATACTCATAACTCGTTTTAAAACTAAAATATAAGTAATAAAAAGCCGACGACATTGCTCAGATAATAATCTTGCCTTTAAATTTTATAAGAGCAGGTCAATTGACTCTAATTTTTAAACGAACGGAGCTACACGTGTTCTGCTGAGCGTACAATTTTCTATACTTCACACTTGTAAGGCAGAGACAACAACAATTGTCAGTGTAACGTCCTCTTAATACATTTTACCTGTGGTTCCCAATTAGTTATAACTTAAATTGATCTGGGGACCCCTCTTTTATAAATACTTAGATACTTTTAAATTTGAATAAATTAACTATCCATCTTTTTCGCGGTAAATCGAGTTTCAAAAGTCCAACAATACCCGGAATTTCAAACGACTACGAATTTAATAATTTCACTAAAATAAAAAAAAATCACTACAGTAGGTACTACACAACCACGGTCCACCAATTGGGAACCACCGCATTTGACTATTTTAGTATATATACGTATCCGTTGGTCCGATCGCAATATTTGTGCATCTGTAATATTATATTAATATAATAATAATAATAATAATAATAATAATATTTATTGGCCAAAAGAAAAATACAGTTTCAATAAGTAATCAATGATTATATATATAACATGGTTAGATGGCCCATCTCACCAGTCACCACTGAGGAAAACCTCTTATCGGTGATGATGGAGTACTATTAAGAGCTAAGTTGGTATACATTTATAAATTGTATAATATTTAAGATATTTCGTAAAAAATTGCGTCATATCTGACTAAAATTCAAAAACATAAATATACATACCTGTAGAATTAGTTGTTAATTAGAGCTACAGTAATTAAAGCATAAATTGCAATAAATAAATATAATATAAAGAAGTACATCAAAAATGGAATAGATAAATAAACAGACTACATTATATAGGTACACTGGTATATTACATAGGGTGTAGGTCACTAGTATTATTTAACAGCCATAATTTAATAGATTGTATTAATACCATATACCTTATACCTTAGTATAAGGTTTATGAATAATACTAGTTATAGGGATCTGAATTTGAAATTATGAAAATTATTATTTTTATTTTAAATGTAACATCACTTATATAAATTAGATTTTCATTTTTTAAATGGTATCTAGTATAATTTATAGTGTAATAATTTATAGTATTAATAGTATTATATCAACTTGTATATTGGCAATTATTTATTAGGATTCGATGCAATAAACGAATTTTTAAAAAAATTCTATTGCCGTTAGTTATCCACTTTTGGATAATATAATAAACTAATTGTTTTTTTTTTCACACAAATGACATATTTAAAGAAAATAAATTTCATGAAATTTTAAAACAATAATAATTATTTATATACCTACGACCTACCACATCGACGTTGATTATCGATTCGTATCTAATAATATAATATAATACTATTATGTCTATCGTACCATTTCTAATTACTTTTGTTAAATTCCCAGCGTCCATATTATACTGTAGCTTGTAAACTATGTTCTAGGCCTAGCCTTATTTAAAAAATTTTAAACAGATTTCAGGAGATATTTAGCACCCTACTAAACCCTAACCTAACCTAACCTAACCTAACCAAATTAGAACGTTGAACGTTTTTAAATCTCAAATATTTTATATAATTATTCTGCAATCACGGTCGCCCGTGTTTATTTTCCACGTGAAGCTTATAGAAACGCCCAACGCTTAGGATTTTTGTATATTTCTCTGTTCAGATAATGGTTAATACCGGTCTAGAATTTCTCCCACCAACGACCGAAAAAAAACCCTAATTATATGACGTATAATTATGCATAATTATATTTGTATTTCCAGGTCATTAAGAATTTTATACAAAATGGTTTTGATCATTAAACGAGAGAACTATTCCATAAAATTATATTCGTACCGGTTAACGACGTTTTTTAGTTTTAAAATTAAATAAAAATAATAAATCATTGCAAGTACAGCAAATCCTTAAATTCGAATTTTACAAGTGGTTTACAAAATTATCATTATCGTTATTTTTATCATCATTAACTACACGTTGCATGCGTTTATTTCGGTTCTTCAGTTGCGAGTGGCGAGCACATTTAGACGTTAAAAAGTAAAAACCCTTAATTAGTGCGCCACCTTTTCGTTATCGTATAACAAAATATGTATTATAATATATTATTTTATAATTACTCTTTGTCAATTGTTGTAAATCATTTTTGTTTATATAGATAAATAGCTATTGATGAAATGAAAAAAAAAATTACTCAGCTCAGAAATAATAAAATGTAATTATCAACATAAATAAACGTTATACTCGGCGATAATATAATAATATTTTATTATTGGTGCAGTTTCTTTTGGCAACGTGGTTCGATGACGACGTGGTGAAATTAACACGAAATATATTATAATATTTAATTACCTGTGTTGGTCGTTTAAAATTTAAATACGTTTCAGCAGCAAAGTCACCCGAAACACAATACAATAATTATCATATTATTATATTAATAATGCGTGCAATTAAACCAAAAAAAAATGTACCTAATTAAATTTCTGTTTGCATTTTGACGGTGGCAATGTCGTAGTATTTCTAGACGACAACGCCGAAAATGCCTCTCGACTGCATGATTTAATGTTTGGTGATAAAAATGTGTTATTTTGCAATACCCGAAAAACTGAGTGGTTCATACGCATCGCTACATACGTATATAATATATTACTTTTATTATATGTATAATATTTTAGTCTATATTGCGCGCAATAAAGATATTAATGTATGCATAATATACCATCAGCCAAGCACTTGAAATCCAAAATGTTTGACTTCATTTTTATTTGAACACCTATTCAAGTAATTAATATCAATTTGTAACACAAAATTTGGAACTCGTTAAGCTTCAGTCATAGGTACTAAGCACACGCCCAAAACGTTTATACGTTCGGCGAAAGTCTGACCACCGCTGACATTTCAATGACTTTAAGTATAAAGTCAGCAATAATATTATTAATCTCGTCAACGATTTTTGGAGTACCAAAGTATATATCAGTATATATCAAATAATCAAACACTGTACAGTATACATACTATGACCAGTATGACCGGTTGCTTGTATTATTGTTATTTACGATATGCTAGGTGGGACGAATATAAGTTCCAACACGAGACCTATTAACTAAAAAAAATACGTAATATTATACTAGTACCTAAATTTATTGTAGAAAAATTATTTATGTAATTTCCAACAAGGTACAAAAAAGTTGCGAATCTTAGATTCTACACTAATCGTTTATCTGTAATTATTGGAATATGATAGTATATATACAGTGTAATTCACCAAGCATGCTTTCCGCCATTTTTCCTTAAATACTGAATTTATTCAAATTCTTGATTTTTTTTGTACTTATGTTTATTAGGGGTGTTCTGAGGCGATAAAAAAATCTGTTTACAAATAACAACCCCCCTTCTACTGTAAATTATTTAATGGAAATTTTTTTTTAAAAAATATTGATGTACCTAATTCAAATTTGAACTAGTAGTTTCTTAGTTATCAACATATTTTTACTAAGGATAATTTAGTCCTTAAAAATGGTTTTACAAAAATATAAAATAAACGTAAAATCGAATCTAGATACTTCGGCCCTTTTTACAAATTATTAATATTGATAGATTAATATTAATGACTAAAATTTTCAATTCATTATAACCCTCATATCTTATAAACCTTTGATTCTTAGAACACAAAGTTAAATAACTCAAAAACTACTCGTATGAATTTTTTTTTTGTTTTTGTGTCTGTCATCACCTTTTAGGACAGTAAAAGTGCTTGGATTTTCTTCAACAGTAACTTTTCTGATAGGAAAGTGAATCTAGTTGGTACTTTGGGGGGTCAAAAGTAAAAATTTCCCAGTAGTTTTCAAAAGCGACGTGAAAAACAAAAGAAAAATTAAGGAAAAACAGGAATTTTTACGCAAAATCTGTTTTCGAAAAAATCTATTTTGGTTTTTGGTGCAACTTTAAAATAAATGACCGTAGGTACATGACATTTTGACTGAATGTTTTTATTAGCATTTTCTATACACCATAACATTTTCTATAAATATCAATAAAATTGTAGGTTAAAAAAGCTTGACGATTTAATAGAAGGCTCCTAGGTTATTGTTTCAAAGGCAGATGAAAAAAATTAAAAATCCTTTGTCACAGTTTTTATTTATAAGCATTTAAAGTTCAAATTTTGACAAAATACGGAAAAATCACGAAAATTAGCAAATTATTTGGAGTTGAGAATTCATAAAAATTTTTCTTTTTAAATCTAAGATTTGAAAATGTAATATAAGATTACTCATAAATTTGTCTACCTTTATCAAAAAAAAAGAAATGTCTACAAAAAACTTAAATTAAATTTTTATGAGCGTTTGAAATTCATATTTCTACAACATTTGATATTCATTCGATATCTCATGTAACGATTTTCTTATTTTGTTGTAATTAAAAAACGTATGACTGTAAATACTTTAAAATTTCACTGAATGTTTATATTAGCATTTTCTATACACCATAAAATTTTGAAAATATTTTGACTCTTTTTGAGCTGTTTACGGACATTGTCAGTTTTCAATTTTTTTAGTTTTTTTTTCTATAAATATCAATCAAATTTTATTTGTTGGGTAAAAAAAGTGTGAAAATTTAATATAAGGCTCCTGATATATCATTCTAATAGCAGTTGAAAATTATTAAAAATACATAGGCACAATCTTTTTTTATAAGCATTTAAAGTTCAAATTTTGACAAAATTTATCAAATTTATAATTTATTAATTATTTTGTAGTTAAAAATGTATAAAATGTTTAACTTTTATGGCTAAGGATTGAAAATTTAAAACAAGGCTCCACGTAAATAGGTTATATATAAATTACTTTATTCACAATAATATCATCAAAATTTGATATAGTATATTATAGTATATTTAATATACTTTGTAATATCATAGGCTGACTGACTGTTTTCGCTCAGAATTGTTTTTCTTATACAATGATATTATATCATTGAATTCAAATTTAACACCATCCCTTACAGTGACCCTCTTGTAACCTACTGTACAGCAGAGCGACATCCAATTACCCACCTTTTTTATATTTGTATACATTAATTAATGAAGTCGATGCTAATGTCTTGAAGCATCTTTAGGGCTAACATAAGTAATTTTTTGCCGTGTAAAAACTTAAATAATATTATAATAATATAATATAATTATCCACCGTGTAAGAATCGACGTAGGTACTTACGTACCTCTTTTACCGTTCGTTAGAACTTATACACAAATATAATTTCTAGAAATTGTTATAAACGTACCTACGTAATTGTTTTACTCGCTACTGCCGTGGAAGAACTTACTATTCTCCGCTAGGTGCACTATACTATAAGTATAATAATAATTATATATGAGCCGTAAAAGGAAGTCAGCTGTGTTGAAAATCTAATCGTGTGGCACGAGATTATTTTTCTATAGGCCGACCGTGGATGTATTTTATCACGGGAGGAAAAAATAGATATTATGCTGCACGTGCGAGTGCAATAATAAATTATTATATTTATTATATCACGCATAATATAATAAATTATAGTGAATTGTGGTTTTTGTAAAATTGCATTGCATAAATAATATACCGTGGGTATAATATGGCAACTCACGTTTGGCAGGAATATTCTATTTCAACGTGTCAGCGAATATAAATTATAATAATATAAACACAACTGAAAAACCTCCGTTGTGCGTCGGTTGTTCAAAGCCAATGTGACGTTAAACCGCGTACACACTTGTAACATTTTCTGTTACGCCGTAACACCGTTTCACCAGTTGTCGGTAAATTTGGCCGCATCAAAGGATGTTACGCGCAAATTTTACAAGTGTGTACGCTGCTTTAGGCATAATCGACACACGATATCGAATAACAATTGGTGCTCAAAAATCCATAATATTATGTAACTGTGATAAGACCGAGCATGGATAACTGCACACTGCAGTGACGACTATGGTGAATTGCTATTTTTACTTCCTGACAGGAAACAAGGACCTATATCAAAAGCCTTTTTGACATATCCTACCTACCTACCTACAATTGGAAAGGAGTTAATATTTAATATCGCATTTTCCCCGACAATAGCTTTTGACAACTTTGAATAGGAAATTGATTATTGATTCTATTAAAAGTCTTCTGTCTAGCACCTCTAGCCATTCATTATTCTGAAAGTTTCTTTTTCAAGGTACATATTGAAATTTTGTTCATTTTTTAGAAGAATATAAACGAATTTATTACTTGTTCTTATTATTCTTAAATATAGGGAATTAAAATAATTTTTTAAACAACATATTTTTTATAATTTTTTTCAGAAATTTAGTCAATATTTGAGCTATTTAATTAAACTTATTAGTTATTAGTTATTGCTTATAAGATACCTATTTAATCAACAATATACGATAATAATGACAATGTTTTGGTCAATGTTGACATACACAACACAATTTGGGTTAATGTTGACATAGGTTACATATTCACACTTAATATTATAGTATAGTACTATAGTCTAAAGACAATAATATTAAATAGATTGATTGAATTAAATGATTTGTTTAATTATAAATATTAATAATTAGTTTTATTAATTATAACTATTATTATTAAACAATTTACAATATTCAGTTACGTGTGCACTCTCGACCGAGCAACACGCTTATCGTATCGCAGCTCGTATTTTTAGCTTTCGAAGCATACTGTGTTTTCTACGTGTGTACAGGTAATATGAATACTTATATAATTTATTCCTATTCTCATATGAACAGTAGATATTATTAATTCATCAAATAAAAATGGGGGATTCGTCCACCAAAGTTATAAGTCTTAAAGACAGACTTATTCACTCATCAAAAACATCGTCTAATAATCCCAATGTCCAATCAATTAACGGCGGTACCACCGTTAGTCCAGCAGATAACACAACTAATGACCCTCTATCAACTTTTCAATATTCCGATAACGACACCAACGACGCAATGATATCTATAGATAGTAATAACGCTAATGCCGATTCCATCAACTCCACAAACCGCATACAGAGCGTTCCAAGTGTAAATTCTGCATCTCAACCAAACATGAATAGCCAAACCGATAAATACTCAGCCGGGAAAAAATCTTTCGCCGAGAAAACTAGCAACACTTCACTACCCAAAAAAGATCAAGCAATCGTTTTTGAGTCAATCGATAATATTCCCCAGATTGAATACATCATTGCCATCAGCAAATTAACTTCTCCAAAAAACATTAAATTTGTTTCCCGCATATCCAATAACCGGTTCTGTATATTTTTCAATGACAAAAACACTGTGGATTTGCTAATAACAAATCATCCCAGCATTAAATTAAACGATCATACCATAATTAAAATTATAAGATTAATAAACCCGGCCAAAAGAATCATAATCTCTAATGTTTCAACTGCTATACCAAACGACAGCATTATATCTCACCTAAAAGACTACAACATCCAAATAGTTTCACCGATCACACACGTCAATGCGGGATTCAACATTCCAGAACTTGCTCACATCCTTAGTTTTAGACGCCAAGTGTACATAAATCCCGACGATTTTCAAAAACTTCCAAACTCCGTCCTGATCACTCAAGATAACACTCCTCACAGAATTTTTTTCTCCGACGATACGCTATCTTGTTATTTATGCAAACTCAAAGGCCACACCTCAAAACAGTGTAAAAATCCACCGACAGAAGCTTCAAAAATCAAGATAAACGAATCCCAAGAGATTTCCAACTGTATAAGCAACTCCAATATCACCGATGATAATATTGCACACAATAAACCCATATGCCATACGCTCTCTGAACCAACGGTCCACTCTAATTCGAACAGCTCCTCTCCAACCACAAATCAACTCACCTTGATAGACGACCCGGTTTCTACGGAAATAACCCAAGATGACAGTATATTTATGACACCTATTACAACCAATCAGATAAAAAGACCAGCACTTTCATCGACATCATCAAGTTCTACACCTGATTCGTCTTCCATTAAATCCCCATCACAAGGTACCATCTCAAATGAAATTCCCCCTACTATCTCAAACTCAAAACCTAATAAAACATCTCAACCGGCTTCAAAAAAAATAAAAATAAATAAATCCATAGAAAATCTTGTCTCACAGCTTGATGAAACACTTGAGCCCATCAAAAGCAGATTTGATGAAATTCCGAACAAAAAAATGAATTTCGTACAATTCAAGTTCATAATTGAAAACACTCTCGGCGTATCCAATCCAGCCCCAGTACTCGAACCTTTCAACATTACATGTTTGGAAATGATTGAAATCATAGAGTTAATCAAACCTAAAATCAATATTCCTAGCCTAAAAAACAGAATGACAAGACTTTGCAATTCACTGCTCGACAAAGCTCTAACCACTGATCATTCCCAAATCGAATAAAAATGTAATACAAACCTAAAGCCTATCCTTCACGCGCCTTACACAATCCAATAAATTAATAATCTTCGCATTAAATCTTCTTCAAAAAACATCAATAAATCAAGATGAAATCAAAAAACATAAAAATTCTTCAATGGAATTTAAACGGTTTTTATAAAAAACTGGACGAACTAAAATTACTAATTTCCGAACACAATCCAGAAATCATTTGTCTACAAGAAACAAACTTCAACAACTTAAACTCAGGCACTCTAAATAACTACATAGGATACAGATTTGATAGAACTGATTGTCTCCGTGCAAGCGGTGGTGTACTAATATACATAAAATCCGATTTTCCTAGTACTCCAATTAAAATAACTACACACTTGGAAGCTGTAGCAGCATCTGTTAAACTGAATGATATTGAACTAAACATTTGTAACATCTACCTCCCTAACCAGCTCAATTTTAATAAAAATGACATTGAAAACATAATATATCAATTAGCCAAACCATTCATAATGTCAGGCGATTTTAATAGCCACAGCACTGAGTGGGGTTTAATAAAAACCGATAGTAGAGGAAAAGAAATTGAAAAAATGTTAGAAAATGATAATCTTGCACTCTTTAACAACCTTGAACCAACTCGTATCAATCCTATAAACGGTGAACTTTCGTGTATAGACCTGTTATTTTCCAACGTAAGCTTGGCACAACGTACTGAATGGAACGTATTGTCTAATCTCACCAGCAGCGATCATTTTCCCATTATGATACAAATTATTTCTCGATACAATGATACTAGTACTCCTGCTGAAAGATGGAATCTAAAAAATCCGAACTGGCCCCTTTTCACTGAATTCCTCGAAACAGAAATATCAAAAATAAAAATCCTGAAACAATAAATATAAACCAGTTAACAGATACTATTACAAGCCTCATAATAAATACTGGAAACTTAACAATTGGAAAATCCAAAACAAAAAAGCAAAAACCCAAAGTTCCATGGTGGAACCAAAACATTAAAGATGCTGTTTTAGCCAAAAAGGAAGCTTTAAAAACATTAAAAAAAACAAATAACCTGAATGATTCTGGTGCATAAGTAAATCCAAAATCACAGTCCAAAGTCTTCTTCAAACAACTGAAAATAACTTAGATAATTGGGCAAAACAAACTGGTTTCCAATTCTCTCCTGAAAAATCCAGCTGTACTATCTTCACAAAAAAAAAAAGAATGTCGAAGCTCTAAAAATAACAATTGACAAAGTAGAAGTTCCTCACCGTAACTCTGTAAAAATACTCGGTGTCATTTTCGACAGAAGGTTATCGTGGTCTTCATACATTAAACAGTTAAAAACCTCCACTAGTCACTCAGTCAAAATTCTAAAAATACTTTCTCATACCTCTTGGGGTGGGGAAACAAACACGCTAATTAAAATTCATAAAGTTTTAATCCAATCTAAACTTAACTACGGTTCATCCCTTTACAGAACAGCATCCAAATCCCTTCTTAACTGGCTAGATAGTGTTAATAACTGCGGCTTGAGACTGGCATTAGGACTTTTTCGCAGTTGTCCTGTATACAGCATTTATAACCTCGCCGGTGAAACTATCCCTGACATAAAAAGACTGGAATTACATCTCAAATATTTAGCAAGATCTTCAAAATCAAATAACACCATCCATGAAAAAAACAACCCCCTCCTCATAAAAGAGATGAAAGACACAAACTTAGATATAACGCAAATTATAACCAAAGAAAAAATTGTCCAACCCCCTTGGGCCAGCTCATATCTAATTAATACAGAACTCAGCTGTCTTTACAAACAACAAACCTCTCCTCATATTTTCAAAAGCTTCTTTATAAGCATTATAAGTAACTACAATGACTTCCAGGAAGTATACACTGACGGATCTAAAACTCAAGAAGGTGTAGGTTTCTCAATAATATTCCCAAATAAAATATTTTTACACAAACTACCTACTTATTGCTCCATATTCACAGCTGAAGCTTTAGCCATCCTCATGGCCAATGAGACTATATTACAAGAAGCTCATTCGAATTTCATCATTCTCAGCGATTCATTAAGCACGATAAGAAGCCTGCAGAACCCTTTCAATCCCGGTGATATTGCATCCGAAATTCTGAACAACCTCACCATAGCGTCCGGTCTAGGTAAAAACATAGTCATCATGTGGATACCTGGTCACTCGGGAATAATAGGTAACGAAGTAGCCGACGAACACGCCTCAACAGCCATCAACAACAAAGATACCGTCTTAATTAATAAAATGTCATATGATGACGCAAAAAAATCATAAATGAGCGCACAAAATATAAATGGCAAAAAATTTGGAACTTACAAAACACCAAATTAAACGAAATAAAAAGAGACATACATCGTTGGACAAACCCTAACATCAACCGTAAAGAAGATACTGTTCTCAATAGACTCCGTTCTGGTCACACCAGAATGACTCACGGCTTCCTGATGGCAAGAGAGGAATCTCCCATATTTCAAACATGCGGAACCTTGTTAACCGTCAAACATATAATATCAGACTGTTTTATGTTCAACCAAGTGCGGACCACACATAAGATATCCTACAACCTAGACTCTTCACTCGGACCCAATCAAGAAAAAAACATTGATTTAATAAAGTTTATGAAACAAACCAAATTGTTCAATCTTATATAAAAAAAAAAAATGTTTATAATTTAGTATTTAATTAATGTAACAATCCTTATTTGTAACTAATGGCCTTTGCTGTCGACGTTATTTTTTTGAGATCAATAAAAAAAAAGGTGGATAAGTGGATGTCGCTCTGCTGTACAGTAGGTTACAAGTGGGTCACTGTAATGGATGGTGTTAAATTTGAATTCAATGATATAATATCATTGTATAAGAAAAACGATTCTGAGCGAAAACGGTCAGTCAGCCTATGATATTACCAAGTATATTTGATGATATTATTGTGAATAAAGTAATTTATAAATAACCTATTTACGTGGAGCCTTGTTTTCAATTTTCAATCCTTAGCTATAAAAGTTGAACATTTTATAAATTTTTAACTACAAAATAATTATTAAATTATAAATTTGATAAATTCTGTCCAAATTTGATCTTTAAATGCTTATAAAAAAAAACTGTGCCTATGTATTTTCAATATTTTTCAACTGCTATTGTAAAAATATATCAGGAGTCTTGTATTAAATTTTTACACTTTTTGGCCCAACAGATAAAACTTTATTGATATTTATAGAAAAAAAAACTAAAAAAATTGAAAACTGAAAATGCCCGTAAACAGCTCAAAAAGTGTCAAAATATTTTCAAAATTGTATGGTGTATAGGAAATGCTAATATAAACATTCAGTGAAATTTTCATGTATCTACAGTTATTCGTTTTTGAATTACAAGAAAATAAGGAAATCGGTACATGAGAAATCGAGTGAATATCTAATGTTGTAAAAATATGAATTTAAAACGCTCATAAAAATTTAATTTGACTTTCTTGTAGAAATTTTTTTTTTGATAAAGTTAGACAAACTTATGAGGAATCTTGTATTAGATTTTAAAATCTTAGATTTAAAAAGAAAATTTTTTATGAATTTCTAACTCAAAATAATTTGCAAATTTTCGTGATTTTTCCGTATTTTTTCAAGATTTGAACTTTAAACGTGTATAAAAAAAAACTGTGACTAAGGATTTTTAATTTTTTTCATCTGCCTTTGAAACAATAACCTAGGAGCCTTCTATTAAATTTTCAAGCTTTTTTACCCAACAAATAAAATTTTATTGATATTTATAGAAAAAAAATTTAAAAAAACTGAAAACTGACAATGTCCGTAAACAGTTCAAAAAAAGTCAAATTATTTTCAAAATTGTATTGTGTATAGAAAATGCAAATATAAACAACCAGTGAAAATTTCATGCACCTACGGTCATTTGTTTTAGAGTTACACCAATAACCAAAATCGATTTTGTTAAAAATCGATTTTGCGTAAAAATTCCCGTTTTTCCTTAATTTTTCTTTTGTTTTTCACATCGTTTTTGAAAACTACTGGGAAATTAAAATTTTGACCTCCCCAATGCACCAACGATATTCACTTTCCCATCGAACAAGATACTGAAGTCGAAAATCGAAGCATTATTTCGACTACTTATCGTGTACACAGACACAAAAATAAAAAAATAAAAAAAAAATAAAAAAAAAATAAAAAAAAAAATAAAAAAAAAATAAAAAAAAAAAATAAAAAAAAAAAACACACATCATTGTAAAATCAATACATTCATCGTTTCACTCAGAATCTAAAAAAAAAAAATTTACAATATTATACCTGTATTATTAATTTTAATTATGATTATTTTGCCATACAATTATAAAATACTTCACGTATGTTTTCCATTAAAAAAAAAATGTTTTGGTTATTGTGCAAATCAATCGTAAAATATACCTATAGCTACGTTGAATGACAATATTATATTAAATGTTAAAGAGGCAGCATAGCATGGCGGTGATCCAGACATAATAAGTCGACGGGTAAGGTAATAAAACACTTAATCGAAATTACCAACTTGTACAATACCTTGTGTATTAGGTAATAGGTAGGTACTAGAATATTAGATCAGATTAAATAATATCGGCATTACCAACATTCACCAATAGCGATATTACTAGTAAATGTTTGAAAACAGTACACAATTAATCAATATGCCAACATTCACCAATGACTTTAGTGTATGACGACATTTACCGGTGACTGTCAGCACTCACCTGACGTAGCTCGCTACTCAATATTTTTAAATCTATGTTAAAAACCCAAAAACATATTAATGATTCATACAAATGGAAAATCTCGTGTTTATTATTATTATTATTTGCTTCAGGCGCTAGGTACTTTTTTATTTAATAGACCACTTACCGATTCACTAGGAGACGTGAGTTATGACGGCCGACGAGTAACATAATATACTTGCGATTATATTATTTGATCTTATGTACATTTAGTAAACTTGAAATTTAAATCCACATTGTTCGATATGTGATATTATATTTTAATCGTATATGCATTATGCACACAATAATTAATGTGTGCTCGCTGCTCTCTATCATTGACTGATTGTCATAATATTGTAGGTCTTACGTTGGTTTGTAACCAACTGCACGGCTATTTTTTACATTTAGGTATTGTCATTATTCTTTAACAATATATGCGTTACCCGACGTGCACCCTATGTGTTCGAGACGTTTGAAGAAAGGACATTTTAAAGAGTAAATAAGCAATAAATTACTATAGTAATTAGTAAATTATTTTGGTAAATTAGTAATAATATTACAAATTTTATGATTACCCGAAAGTTTCAATATTACAAAACGCGATGATAATATTCATATTGTTATGTATATTATATTATACGCGTACGGCAATATTCGTTCAAAACGATGACTATACACTTCCGTGGCTATTATTATTATTATTATTATTATATCAAATACATATTGTATAGTATCACGTATACAATAAATAAAAGTTGCGACTTTTGCGTCGAGAATACCCACTCTACGCGTGTGTATAATAATATGATACGAGTATGCGACACGAGAAAATGCACAAATGGAATAAATTAATTCTTCGCGTTCGCACACAATTACGCCTGACCGAGTATCGGATTATACATATTATTATTATTATAACATAATAATGTCGTTATGAACCGTATCAAATGAATGCAAAAGTTCATAACGAGGTGATAAGTAGCACTAAAGTTGTATACTTGTATATAGTAGCTCTTTTAGTAGTCGTGCATATTATATTATTGTGCAGTGCGATGTGTACGAACGACGTTAGAATAATATTAGGGAGTTGCCGAAATTCGATTTTCGATTCCATTATCTCGGGTTACCCGTATATTCCTGTAGTCCGTACTTTAGTATAATACCTACCTACCACAGAAAAATATAGTTATTATATTTTATTATTATAATACCATTCATTGAGTGTATGTGATGGTGCATATTACTTCTTTTTCGTTTCCTACGCTGCTACACTACAGCGAAGTCACCAATCAACGTGGCCCCTGCAAACCCTGTCAATTTATCTTAAGAAAGTGAGGTACTACCGGCAGTGGTTCGATTTAAAAAAGAGCAAAGATTTTTGATTTGATAAAGAAGTTTACTTTGCATCGGTCGGAGCATAATATATATTATATAATCAATATTTTTAATAGTTTTCAATATATTTAATATAATGATTTGATAAAGTTGAAAATGTTTATTCCCGTCAAGAATTTGCTAAAATTGAAAAAGTGCTCTGACCGATGCGAAGTAATCTTGTTTATGCATTCAAACATCTTTACATTCATCGGATCTTTTGAAGTACTTGAATTTTTGTGGGGCATATAGCTATATTTTCACGTCCATAAATTGGTTTTGATTATTTTTAATTTTTATGTAATGATTTAATGAGCGTGAAGTGCGTAATTTGTATGACGTGGTTGATTGGTGGGAAGTATACACATTACCTACACTAATAGACAAACAGTAAAATAATTGCCTAAATACAACTCCTTAAAGATGACACGTTTACTCGACCCGTTGCACACTGTAATAACGTAGAATTAAGATAAAATAAAAATATAAATACGACTCCTGTCGATAGTTATATTAAAATATTAAAAGTTAGAGTAGTAGAATTACGCTATTACCTTCCTCCAGGTGTTCGGAAGGCTCTCGAGATCGTGTATTCGAAAATTAGATCAAATACACCGTACAATATAATTTTATGGAAAAAAAGCACATAGAATGTATTAACTGCAATCAACATAAAATATTATATTATATGTCTTACCTGATTCGCAGTTGTTTGTAGATAATATTGTAGGAGTTTTAGGTTTTAGATAAAGCAGATTAATACTTCAAATACACAAATTGAATTAAAGAACGCACTAATTATTGCTTGCATAAGAAGTCCAGTTGTCGCTCGTTGAAATCGGTTTCTTTGGTACTTGAGAGGTTGTTACTCTGGTGGTTGGTGCTCATGCACTGATTTAAGGGACGGACGTGAGGATGCTGACCAGAGAGTGGTGGGTGGCTTTGTCACTAACTTATCGTGCGCCTGGGAACTAGATTATTCTTTAGCGTCAGCATAAAATAAGGTCACACACATCCTACGTAATATTGTTATGAGTGCGTGTCGATATCTTAGTTGTCGTTGTCAATGGTTTTATTTGATGCGACCGATTTCTACAAGCGACAGTCTGGCCGTTGTTTATTATTCTGTAAAATTTTAGTTTATTATAAGGGTGTGTGAGCATATCATTACAACACACAGTAAATAAAATTTCCTGTATTGAACTCCTTAGGAATGGCCGGTATTGATACTCTTTAAAATATATCCAACTTTGTCGAAATTAAAATTGAAAAAATTGTGCATTTGTAATTTTGATATTAATTTTGAATTTCTAAGTGGATTCCAGCGTTTAATGTTTTAAGGAGTTTTAAGGTGTTTTAGGCATTTCACATGACAATATGAACATTTGAGCTATGTCTATGTGTGAGGCGTGAGCAGTAAATGAACATTAGTGTGTGTTTCCGAGAATCACTGTAATGTTGCGTTGGGAAACTGTCACCAGATGCAACTCTCGCACACGCACTCACGTGTCAACACTTCGCGAAAAATGAAATATATTCTTGTTTGCATAACTATAGTAAAAACTATACTAAAAGCGGAAGTAAATTAAACATACTTTCTGAAGTACGATTCGAAAAACAGTTGAACTTATGAGCTTCTAGACTATGCTCTTTAGGAATCACTTTTTTGATTTAAAATCAGATGTGCCCAAAATAAATATAAATGTAATGCAATGTTATTTCATGGGATCTTAATTGTAATGTCCTTTTAAATTGAAAATTGAAAATCGACTTCCTAAAAAGCCTTGATATTTTGTCAGAGTTCATACATGTATAATAATTAAAATTGGACATCCCGAAGTATGTGTAATTTACCACCGCTTATTGGTCTAGTATGAAAAATACGTGTGATACCTTTAAGTCGAAAATAATGTACCTATTCCGCTATAAAATTGTTTTAATATAAATCATTGTAATAAAAATATATTCTATGATGGCTAAATAGTTACTGGATGACTATTATTTAAATTGTCAAATTTTCCCCATATCTTGCAGTACACACCGCGGCAATCGTCAAAAACGTAAATAAAATAATATTTCCAAATGCGTTTTTAAAACCTGGTAAACTATGCTAATGTTAGAAATTTTATAAAGAATTTACAGAATAAGTAAATTTGATGTTAGTTTGTAACTCGATAGCTAGAACGTCTGGACGAAAATATGTTCGAATTCATTACTTCTAAGTTCTAAATTCTAATTTTATTAATTTATTGTATAAATCTAAGTTTTAATTAGTCTATTATATGCAATAATATTATATGACCTGTATGCAATATTGAAGTAGTAAGTACCTATAGTAACTAATAAGTAACAACTATTGCTTACATGAACAACAGTTGGCCATTGTTACGGTGAATCAGTTTATTATGATAATATAATATATTATAATATATATACTATTTTATTATATTATACTAAAGTTCACTAGGTCGATTGTATAATTTTGTTTTAATTTTCAATGTTTACGAATAGGTAATCTGTATAGATAAAATAATATTACACTGTAGTAAGTTATGAAACGAAATAAATAAAATCCAATAATCTACGTTACACCCATATACCTACAACTATAATATCATTGTACAAAATGTGTAATAAAAACCGACGAGAACGAGTAAACGGAGATTTATGTCATCATAGATAATAATATTATACACATAACCGGGGCATCCATAGTATTGTTTGTTGACAACATAAATATATATTGTATACGTTTTAAGATGTTCGAACGACGCAACAAATAATCAAATAATGTGTTTATATATATATTATATATTGTATATAATGATATCCAGGTACCCCATTCCCCAAGAATTAAGAACATTTGAATGTTGGAGCACTTAAGACAAAAAAAGCGAGAGCATGTGCAATCCGTTACCACAGTGGTTTTTTTTTAAATACGAGTTTTTTGGGTACCGGGAGATGAGATTGCTTCGTATTGATATAATATATTATATAAGTGTAATAATAGACACACATAGTTTATAACATCATCGTACATACTTGAGTTTTTGTTTCCTTTTTATCAACGTGACATTTTTTATTCATTCGACTATTTAAAAAAAAAAATGTAATGACTGTCCATACTTTGTCAGTAATTATAGAATTGTTTATGGGTTGATTTTCTTACAGTATACCTAGGTTAGGAACATCAGGATTCGGTTTGGTATTTGTTTTAATAAATAGCCATTTTAGTAAATAAATTACTATAATAATTATTATTAATATTTAAATAAGTAAATGTTTCTCTGTTAAATGTACAACCCTAATGTTATTATATTTTCCTAGACTACACACTGCAATTAAAAGAGGACGTGTTAATAGTCAGTACCCATTTGGACGGTTAAAAGCCACGAGTTACTCGAATCAACGACGTCATCGATATGCTCTTCATAGATTTTTTTTCCAACTCAACGCAACGCTTTCAAATTTTTTTCACAGTGAAAACAGAGTGTCACACGTTCGGGTAATATCGTCGCGTACAATAACTTTGTTTTGTTTTTCGAATTTGTATTGCGTATACGATATTACCGTTATGACGTGATCGAGACGGTTTTAGCAGCTGCTGCAGAAAGTGTGCAGTTTAAATGTGTTTAAAACCTCCCGAGAAAGCAATACTATTACATATTGTGCCAGTGCAGTTGGGTGAAAAACGGAATCGATAAAAAAGCATAAATAAAAAAAATGTACATATAATAATAATATTGATGTTCAACACAGAAGGCGAAGTTTGGTTTGTAGTCGTTTCGTTTTTACGGTTAAGGAATCCGAATACATATCTGCTGCGCACTATTATTATGACGTGCAGGGAAATAGTGAAATGCAACGACGGAGAAACAAGCCTGTCAAATATAGGAAAATGTGAAATTGCCGCGATGTACCAAATGATTGATGAATAATACTTTGATAAATAATAACATAACTTGTACAGTCGTACCTATGCCTCGTACATTTATAATATTTAATACAAGGGTGACTGCAGGTGAGTGATCCGAGGTTATTATACCTAAAAAATTTAACTACAGCTCGTTATTCGGATTACGACCAACTTCGAAGATAACTTACACTGACGACGTTTTTCGGTCTACAAAACATGATATACTGATGGGTTTGCATGCAGCATATTTTGTAAGACTGCTGTTCTAGTACAACAAGTCAATTGTTATCAATTATAACATAATAATAATAGCATAATACGTATAACAGGATATAATATATAATTACGTGTTAATGTTTATTTAAGTAGGTATTCGTGCAACGCTTCATGTTTAAAATGTGCAAGAAAACAATGATAGGTATGTATATTTTTTTTTATCGGTCTAGAGCCCAGCAACTATAGCCATTAGCTATTATACGGATTACGGTTGGTGTGGTTGGTACGGTTGGTTGGCCACACGTGTATGTGTGACGAGGTTTTGGCCACTGTGGACCCGAGTGGTCACCCATCCGGGAACTAGTAGCAGCGGCTGTTGCTTACTCTCAATCATGTTGCTTGATTAATTTCAGCCACTGCGCCGCACCGAGCCACAAAACATGTATATTATGTCGTAATATTATATTATAATATTATCGTGGTACGGTATAATTTAAAATGATACACTATTAAATATTTATCATTAATTTTATATTACTGCATAATGAGCAATAGCTGATATTATGTCGTACTTATAGTATATAATTTATAGAGGTAGTACCTTAGTAGCTGTAGTTAGGTTTTCTTGTTCCTATAAATACAATGAATACACCTCATTGTTGTGACGAATAGTGCATTAAATATTTAAATAGGAGTTTGAATTATCTACACGCTAGTACGAAACTATAAAATTATAATGGATCACCAAGTATGTTCAACACCATAATATGTTTCTTTTTTAATAGTACCTATATTTATTCAAATCCTAATTATTTCAAGAATTTTTAATTATACTTAAGGACTATATTTTCAAATACTTTGATAGCCGTCGTTTGGTGACAATAATAACTTTAATTTACTAAATGAATGATACTTTTTTTTACTATATTTAATAAAATATTATTCTTGGTACATATACAATTTAATACCTCAGAAACTATAATGTTATAATTTCAATTTATATAGAGTAAAATTTTCAAAAAAAATAGGGTCCTTTTAAGTATAAATCTAAAGGATTCAAAAAATCAGAATTTGGATAAATGCATTAAAAATATAAGCGAAATGAGTGTGTTTGATAGGCAAGCTGTATATTTTATGCGTATAGTGTATTGACGATTTATCGTGTAGTTTCGTTTTCCACCATTTGTTGTTGTTAAAGTAATGTATACGCCTACTCAATATTTATAGACCCAAAGTTCCGTGACTTTTCAATTTTCGACGTTAAATTCGCGTATCACGGAGTGTTATAATATTATGTAAAAACATTTTAGCAACTTATATCAATTTCATCGAATTTATTCGACATATCTGCGAACAACACGTAATTTTACAACAAGTTCTATAATATACTTTTCACGTTTTCGAAATTCACTCTGAACTCGGCGACGGGTCTGAAATAAGGTATATATAGGTATATATCTGTATTATTATCTAGTATATCATGTTTATATATAACTCTTACACTTTTAAGTAATTCCGAGTAAATTTTTTTGGCTGCATCGAGTTATGAACTTCACTTATTTATTTTACAATATATAATATATATATATAAATATGTACAAAAAAGTTTTCCTGTATACATACGCATAATATTATAATATTATACACTTAATTTATTTTAAGCCACGAGTGTAATATAATTTATGTTTCGTATATAACACACGATATTTATTTTGAAGCCTTTAATACGAAAGATCTCGAACTCCACTGAATTTTATATAAAAAAAAAACTATAGTCAGAAAAGATATCCATATATCTAACATTTTCGTTCATCATTACACCGCATGCTCGCGAAGTATTGCACCACTGAAAGTGTCATACTATTATATACCTACGTAGTGATAGACATTTTAATGCATAATAATATTATTTATTTTTTTTTTTTTTAATGTTGTTTATTTATGAAAATTTACAATCTATACAAAAATGGTACAATAAGTAAATGTGAATTAAAAGTGTGCAATGAGGGGAGTAAAATGAGTAGAAATTTTACATTAGAAATTCCTACGTGGAAGGTAATTTAGGGAGAAATAGTAATATACAAGATTAAGTTTAATGTGCGTTGAGAAGATCTCTGGGCCATTCACATTTGAGTCGTCTAGCTGGGTTGTCTGGAAGAGCATTGGTATGAAGTTGAGCGATGAGGGGGTTTGAGTGATGTTCCATATTGGAGTGCAGGCGAAGATAATATTTGATAGCTGTTTGTTTAATGGTGGGGATTTGGAGGTCATTATGAAGAGCAACATTTGTGACGTACCAAGGGGCTTTAGCAAACATGTGGAGGCAAATGGCTTGGAATACTTGTATGGTTCTAGTGTTCGATGGTTTAGCGGTACCCCAGAGAGCGATTCCGTATGACCAGATAGGTTGCAGAAGGGATTTGTAGAATAGTAGACGGTTGGAGATGTACATATTAGATTTCATGAGAGGCCTAAGGATGTGTAAGCGGCTATTTAGTTGTTTAAGTTTGGTTTTGAGGTGGGAGCCCCAGGTGAGCCTTTTGTCAAACAGTAAGCCGAGATATTTGACTTCATTTGTGTGAGGAATGATTGCATTCTCAAATGTTATAAGAGGACAGTCACCGGGGCTGAGGGAGAAAGTGACATGAGAAGATTCGGAGTCGTTGATCTTGATTTTCTATGATTTGAACCAGTGAGATAAGCTGTTCAGATGATTTTGAAGTAGGCTGCTTGCTTCGTGGGGGTCTTGACTAGATGAAAGGATTGTGGTGTCGTCGGCATATGTCCTTATTAGGGTGTTATTTGTTGTAGGAATGTCGGCTGTGAACAATGGGTATAGGAAAGGAGCGATGTCGCTTCCCTGAGGGACACCGGCTATAATGTGTTGTGTGCTGGAAAATGTGGTTTTTAATTTGACTCTGAATGTTCTGTTATTTAGGTATGATTTTAGAAGTAAATAATAGGGTGTCGGGAAGATTTTTTTAAGTTTGAATAATAATCCATCGTGCCAAACGGTGTCAAAGGCTTGAGCTACGTCGAGAAAAAGTCCTGAGCAATATTCTTTTGTTTCTAGAGATGTAGCAATGTGGTCCACTACGCGGTGGAGCTGGTGAAAAGTTGCATGTTTGGCACGGAAACCTAATTGAAAGCTGTGAAGGGCATTTCGTTTGAGTGCGATAGTCACAAGTCTCTTGAGGAGAAGTTTTTCAAAAATATTTCCAAACGTGGGTATTAAGCTGATTGGTCTACACAATTCAGGTATACAACCTGATATTGTTTGCCTGGTTTAAGTATAGTTATAATGAGTGCTGATTTCCAAGTGGTAGGGAAATAAGATAGCCGAAATATAGCATTAAAGATGTAGGTGAGAAGAATGATGGTTTTTGGTGGTAAGTTTTTGACTTTTTTGACTGGCCAGGTGACTTATTATTCTTGAGTTTTTTAACAATTGATAGAACTTCGCCAGGAGTAGTTGGAGAGGCTGGAAGTGCCATGGGCAGAGGCGATGAGATGATTGATCAACTTGAAGCATGTGAGTATCACAAGGGGAGATGTTGTGAGGTTTAAATGCAAGATGGTTAGCCAGAAGATCTGATTTATCTTGGTCAGTGGTAGCAAGATTGTTGTTTTGATAGCAAAAAGGGGAAATGGTAGATTTATGCTTTAAAAGAGATTTGGTTTTTCTCCAGAGAGACCCATTTGAGGGTGAAAGAGATTGGATATGGGAGGTGTATAGTTGATTTTGATGTTTCTTGAGAGTTGACTTGAGTTTGTTGGAAAAATAGTTGTACTATTCTTTGTCAATCGGATAGTGAGTTCACTGCCAAGTGTTTCGAGCCCGACGTTTTTGAGAGATGAGCTCTCTTATTTCAGGAGTGATATTTCTACTGGAGTTGTCTTGAGTTGCAGATGTGGTGGAAGATATTCGAAATGTGTCTTGAATGTTGTTTGTGAGGGTGTTTATGGCAGTATCTATATCGGTGGGATTTTTTAACTTAATGTTTAAAGGGAAAATGCATTACAATAATTAGTATAGGTACAATATAATATCTCTCTCTCTCTCTCTCTCTCTCTCTCTCTCTATGAATAATATATATTATAGACATATTTCCCAATCGATCGGACAAAGTCGGGGGGCTGGCAAAAAAATTTAAATTTTGCCAAAAAAAAAATATTGATTTGCAAATTCTAAAAATGGATTTGCAATTATTTGCAATTAATTTGCAAAATGTTGACATATTTCCCAAATTGATCGGACAAAATCGGGGGGCTGCGGGAAGTTGGCCCGCCGTAACGGTTTTTTGCTTATAATATGTTAACGAATTATTTGCAAATTCTGAAAACCGATTTGCAATTATTTGCAATTAATTTGCAAAATATTAACATATTTCACGGTATATCTAATCGGTCAGACAATGTCGGGGGGCCAACTTCACACACATATATTATTACACGATGGTATAATAATAATAATAACAATAATAATAGCGGAACACAGTGGTTTTTGATGTATTCTCGAAAACGTAATTAAACAAAATAATATAATTAATTCAGACCGGAGCCGGGGGAATACGCGCATTAATTTTTTATAATAATATCGCTTTTAGATTTATTTCTGTCACATCAGTGAGATTTGCCAATAGTTGTCCGATAACGAATCGCGGTAATAGCAATATTATTATTGAAAACCATTCAAACGCGTTTGGAAAATTAATATACACTTATCGATAATATCATAATAATTTTGAATTAATATAATATTATTATTATGTTCGTTTGCGGGATCGCGACGATGATGTAAAATACATTTTATCCATTTCATAGTTATGTAAAATAATATTATATTATTATACCTAACCGGCGGTATAATATATTTTTCGTGATTTTTTTGCACGCTGAGATTTGAAAAAAAGAAAAAAAAAATTTTAAATATCTAAACGTCTGCAGTAGTGCAGAATATTATACATATTATTATACTGCTTCAATGTTATATATATAATATGTATTACTATGTAAATTGTAACACGATTATTTTTAATGTTTCGTGAAAACCAAAAGAACGCATTATACATAATACAATATTATTATAATATATAATATAGTGGCATTACCATTATATAGCGTAATCGTGACGAAAAAATATATTATTTACTATCTAGTGGGTTCATTAATTTTTCACGACCGTGTTCGAAACATCAAAATACGCGTTTAACCCTCCGGCCTTGAAAAATGGCCAACACGGCAATCCGTTTCCGGAACGAGCCTGACGAATGACGATGACTGCGGTAAACTGCTAAAGTTATTAGTCATCAATTGCCGTCCGTTTCACGGGATGTCCTGAATCCTGCTTCTCCGAAAGTGGTAGGTGGTTTGGGGGGGGGGGGGGGGGGAAATAAATAAGAAATTACCATGGATCAAATCGACGGTCAACCCTCACCGGACAATATTGTTCACTTCTGCACGCGCGTGCAGGTTATAGTGGTTACTGGTTACATAATACGCATAGTAGTATATAGATATAGATATATAGTATTAGCCGGGGCGCTGACGATGACATAGGTATAGGCACACGATAAAAATATAACGTAAGAGTAGATCAAACATGTTTCAGACCAAAATTCCGTCGTAAAGAATACCTTTGGCTACTTGATCTGTGATGTAACACAAGAGCACGTGACACTGGAAATTTAAATTTAGTTTGTTTATAAAACAACAAAAAAACTGCGATTGCAATGATTTGATAGTGGTTTAAGCTCTGGAGCGATAAGGGCGTTTGAGACTTTATAAAGCGTTAATTGTTTAGACCAATAGAACGCAACAATGATTGTTTTCTCAGAAAACTTTTCCAACACACGTCTAAAACGAATAGTCTGCACAGTCCATTCGTTTTAGGGGTTTGTGATACGATTTTGTTAAACTTCAAGAGTAAATACAAAGCACAGTACAGTACACAGTCTCTATGGTTTGTATAGGTAAGTACGTATTTGTACGTTTATGAATTCGTTGTATCTCATTGATTAATTCTGTAAAAATATTGAAATATATATCCCCCCCCCCACCTCCAAACAATTTTATATTTTAGTAATGCTTTAAATGTAATGAATTATTATTATTTAAGGACAATATGTTCAATACAAAGAATTCTCGTACCATTTAAGAATTATCCTGTAACAATAGGTACAAACTGATTTTTTTTCAAATAACTTTTTCCATTCAATCACCCTTTTTACTTTAGGTAAATATTATTGTTAAGCAAATAATTTTCTTGTAACTTGTTTATATAATATTATAATATAATACATTTTCTGTTACAATTATCTATCAATCTATTAAGAGTACATATCAATATAATTGCCCTAGAAAATAGGGTCTGATAAAAATAAATATTACCGTTTCAATCATAAATCAATGGTTAATATTTTAATAGTAACGTTTGTATCTATTATTTGTACCTATATATATTTTATAGATAAAATAATGTAAAACCTTGATACACTTAACGTTCACTTTTTAATATTATTAGTATAATATTAAAATCAAATATTAAAATAAGTTAAAAAAATTGATAATCGTTTTGTGGATAATATACTTATCATGTTGTGATGTGTATATTATTTTGTGAAAACAATGCGTCAGTGTTGAGTATTAAGACAATCTAAAAAAAAATCTGCCTACACCGAATACTTCTTTTTTATTAAAATTACCAGGAAATCTGATCTTGTACTCTAGATAATATATTATTACCTTAAGTGGTCGTCCAGGTATATAGTATTTCATAACAATATTATAAGTAGCTCTGCGGGTTAGTGAGTGTTGGGTAACAGCTATTAAAATATCGACTTTATTGTATAGGGACCTACTTGTCACCATACAGTACGCGCGTGTCATTAGAAAGCTAGTAATTTTTGAACGGGCTCAACTAGGGGATACAATCATTAATTATTATGCCCATGTAGTACCCTACTTCTTACATCATGTTCATAATCGTTGTGATAAATTAACGATAAGTAATATTACAAAATATTATTAATGTAAAACCCGTAATACGAAATTTGATTAAATTAGGATATAATAGTTTTGAATAAATGGATTATAATTTATATTATTTAACGTGATATTTTAAATTTTAGAAATAATTTCGCTATCAGCAATATTAAATGTCTCTTTCAATATCGAATGTTGCCATAATGTTATCAAATATGCGTTTTAGCCATATTAGCCATATTGGCCATATTAGCTTACATAATATCTATACGGTATTTCTTTAGCTACCTATTTTCTATATCTACCACCTTCACTAACGGAAAATATATTTGAATTTTAATCAGACAATGGGAAGTTTTAAAACAATAGCTTTATTGCTTACATAATAATATAATAGAAATAGGTGGTAACTGGTAAGTACAGTATGATATTTTAGAGCTTTTACTATTTCCTTATTATCCACACACACACACACACACACACACACACACCTAGACTACTGTCGTTCGAGTATGCTGCAGCAATAGCATCTCGACGATGGTATTTTTTTTATTATTCCACGACAAACAGAGAGTAATAGCACACAAAGGATATTACGAGCAAGTATCCGCGTCGTTTTGTACACGACTGCACATTGAAATTCCGTTCGTCGGTCTGTTTTTTATCCTCTAAGAAATCGATCGAGATTTCGCACTCATAGACCCTAGTATATATTATAGTATCGCACTTCTGACATACTTGTGTGTTAACTTTTGCTCGAAAACCGTTTTTCATGCAATTCGCGTGAGGGCACTATAGGGCGGTGCCGTATAGTGTTCGACGATATAGCGTAAACGCAATGATCGTCTGTTCAAAATTGATATCATTACAGTTGGCGTTATAATACCTACATAATATAATATTATAAGTACCTTCGTTGTTTTGATATATTATGACATTGCGATTACGACATAATATTATATACGAAAGCCTAGGACCAGAACTTCCGATATCAAATATTTTCTCCTTTCTCCAGCAGTCAGCAGGACTGGTCAAATTAATATACTTTCAACTTTGTAATCTTGTGCTTATATTGGTACCTATACTATTATAATTTAATCCCATATTTTATTTTACTGTATAAAAAAGAAATTGAGCTCCCAATGTCCGCGATACCAATAGCCTATTGGGTTATCTTTTCTCGAACAAAATTAAAATTATATACTGTATAAAAAACAAACACTGATGAAACATATTTGGTCAAAATTTGCAAAAAAAAGGCAACACACGATTTGTGGAAACAAATAACATTAGTAAAGGTGTACCTCCGTATACCTTTGGCCTGAGCGCGGTCTATTTATTGACACCACGTGGCCAACGTAGGTGTATAATAAATGTAAATGCACCATCGTTAATTGAAATGTGTACAGACCTTTGAACACTATACGGTTCACCTAGTTGACAAATTACGCAGTACCGTGATCATTTTCTCGATTTTTTTACGTGTAAATTTTGTATACATACGCATTGTACCTATTGGACTCGAGCGGAAATTTACTGCGTACCTTAGAGACTCTAAATATTTAGCATTATTTTTTTTTTATACTGCTGCTGTGTGAACAATATTTAAATACGCAGAGGTGGGCGAGTGAATGAACACCAATTTAACTATGGTTTGTTAAGTGAATCCAACTCTGCGGCAGCAAGAATGTTATAATACTTATATAAGTCGTAAGTTAATAGTTAACAATAATATAGTTTATATTTAACTAAGTATAACTATAGTTGAGTCGTTCAGTTTAATTTTAAAACGAATCAACTAATTAAATTAAAATAAGTTTAATAAAATTAAGTTTTCACTCGTAGCTTTAACTCTTTGACTAACTTTGCACATACGCGCACTTCTACAGCTGCAGTGCATATTTTACGTGATGAATCATATCGATTACCTCGTTACAGAACGTAAAACGACAGTACGACGCACTGTCTATAACAGTATGCACTCTATAACTGGAGATTTATAAAGTTCACTTCACTATTATACGCTATTCTGAAGGCTGTCTTGACGTTTGCTGTCCCCGAGTTGTAGTATAGTAGTATATCGTAATTATGTTATAATAATATGTCATTATTATTATTATTATTATTATTACGAATTTTGATGCGAGCACCGTGGCAATAATATGGTTTAACTGCATTATAGGCAGGGCTTGAAACCGTTATCAATTTAGTCGGTTAACGCTAACGCGGTAACCGAACATTTTTTGGTTACCGGTTACCGATTTTATACCGGTCCTGTTGTTAGCGGTAACCAATTACCGGTACTATTTTCAAAATTACAGGTTACCGTTAAGTGATAGCCGCTTCCAAAAATGTCGGTTACCGGTAACCGATTGAATACCGGTTTTCTAAAAAAAAATTGTACTACACATTTGTACCCGCATATTTAATACAATATTCGTGTTGTTATAAGAATCATGCTGTTTTTAGATTTCCCAGTACAATATACGATGAGGGAGACCGGGATTATCGACTATCGTGTACCGTCATTACCAACCAACGATATTTTATGTTATAGGTAGGTAGGAAATAGAAATGTAGAATACCAATTATTTGAATTATTATTACAAAAATTTAGACTAGGAAAAAAACGAAGATATAATAGTATGATTTAAGAATAGCTTTAAGAAGTAATTATTTATTAAACCATTAGTAGCTACGAGCGTATAATCATTTATGTAGCTAAAATAAACTAAACATAATATTATTATAGTTCATACGTAACGGTAGTCAGTATTTATAAATACTGGTAATTGGTTAAAACATATTACGTTATTAAAACGTTTTATGTTAGCTTAAAAATTGTCACGGTAACCGGTAACCGATAACCGGGAGTACAAATAGGTTTATAATAACGGTAACCGATTATAGGTTCCCCAAAATTCCGGAAAATTACCGGTTTTTGGTAAAAACCGGTAACCGGTTAAAAGCCCTGATCATAGGTATTATTATTTTATGCGTAGAGACTTTAATGACAACAAATTATTATGAGTATAATTCCCATAATTTATATTGTAGACACTATCACAAGTCACACTATGTTGCCGCTAGTGATGGTAAGAAATAGCAGTAGCAGCTTTAATAGCACTGCTATTTTGCTTTAGCAATCGCTGACTGCTATTTAGTGTTAATAATAGCAGTGATTGCTAAAATGTGTATATAGTAAGTTTTAGTATCTTGTGTTTTCCTACACTGTTCATTGTTATTATGTTATTTCTCCAATAGCTGCTATCATCGACTATCGACTATCGAGGTATAAAACTGCTATATTTTATAATTTAGCAGTTGCTGTTAAATTATTATAAAATAGCAACTTAGCAATCATATAATAAATATAGATACTAAAAGATAGTAGCTATTGCTTATTACTTATTTTGTTTTTAATCATTTATGTGTTACTTATCACTCACCATACAAGCTCTGTAATATATTTTTCTCTATGGCCTCTATGAATATCAATAGTGTATCAATAGTGTAATATTAATAGTATAATAATATCAATAGTATAATATTAATTATTAGTTATTAATTATTCGACAATTTGATTTAGTAGCCAGTAGGTAGTAGGTACGACTTAACGATTTTACCTAACTGTCCTAACTTAACAGTTAACTTTACTGTTTGCTGTTTAGTATTTACTGACTGTAAGTACTATACTGTTATATTATGTACTTATAATTTTATACTGGCCACTAGAATCTGTGGAATGTGGATACTGAATAGTTTTGAACTGTGGATTGATGTAAATAAAAATTAATATAGAATGTACGAGAGATAAAAAATGGTGAGTAGATACAACTAAATTTATAATAAAGAGTTAAATTAATTAACTTAATTTTATAATCTTCAGTAGGTATAAATTATATGCAATCTGCATATAAAAACTTAAAATAATAATCATTCTTATGAATTTTGATTCAAAAAAAGGAGCATTTCAACTTTCTTGCTACTAAGCCTACTTCGGCGGTCACTGATGAGTAACCCAGCTTTAGAGAACACGCGTTCACAGGGCACTGATGTACCAAGACAGCAAAGTGTTCTCCTGGCAAGCTGACTCAAATATGGATAATTATGTTTATTATCCATCCACCATTTTAATGCATCAGTGTTGCGGTTCTGTACATCGTCTTCTAAGTACCTTTGTACCTCTATAATAGCCCTTGATGTATTGGTCCCTGAAGGTTGAATTTGGGACACTTTTGAATCGATGGAACTCCAAATTGAAAACCCTTGTTCATTTCCTGAAGCGGTAGGAGTCGGTAAAGTACGTTGCACCTCATTGTCTGACCTAATAGCTGATATAATTGATGCAGTTTTTTCTATAATGTCACTTTTAATCATTTGTAGGTGATTTTCAGTGAACGGAATGTTTTTGAATCGTGGATCGAGGAACGTACAACGGACTAGTGTATGACTACCTATTATGTTACCCCAGCGATCTCTATCATTCATTCCAGATAATAATTTATTTAAAACATTGTTCACTCTTTGATGGTAATTTTCTTTTTGTAGTTTGCTGCATACATTTTTGAGTCCTTCAGCTAAGACTATAACTAAAGAAGCTGTCATGTATTTATCGCCACTTACAGCTTTTGTTGCCTCTTCAAACGGACGTAACACTATACACAGTTCTCTAGTTACTTTCCACTCATCTACTGTTAAGCCTTCAGGAGGATTATCTAGTAAACCAAGAGTTCCACGAATAGAACTTTCAAGTTCAACCAACCGCTCGATCATGTACAGAGTTGAGTTCCAGCGGGTACTCACGTCTTGAAGTAATTTTTTTGGTTCTTTTGCTCCGTTACTTATTTGATAGTTGTTTAACTTTTTATTTGCAGATGTACTCTTTCTGAAATGTGTGACAATTGTTTTAATCTTTTCTAAAAGGTTAGATTCGATTGTGAGAGCCCCTTGAACGATCAAATTTAACGTGTGAGCAAAGCATCCAAAATGCTTTAACTCAAGGATAGATAAAGCTCTCTTTATATTATATGCGTTATCGGATACTGCAAAAGTAATTTTGTTTGTTAAATCCCATTCTTCTAATGTCAATTGTATTTGGTTACTTAAATTTACACTTGTGTGGTTTTCAGAGAATTCATGACAACCTAATAAAACAGATTTCAGACCAAAATTGTTGTCAATAAAATGAAATGTTATAGCTATGTAACCCATGTTACTTCTGGATGTCCAGCAATCAGTGGTAATGCAACCACACACAGCTTCACTTTTGATCATTTCCTTTGTTTCAATTAAACATTTTTGGTACAACGCAGGTATGTGAACTTTGGACAATGTATGGCGGTTTGGTATTTTGTATGAAGAATTTAGCAGATGAACAAAATGCCTAAAACCTTCGTCTTCGACTATTTTGAATGGTTGAAAATCTTTAGTGATCATTTGGATAAGGGCATCGTCAATTTTCTTTTGTGTGTCGAATGTCATTTTTCTTGGTACGTATTCTGAAATATTAGTTTGTTTTCTTTTGCGGATATTAGCTATTGAATTTTGAATAGATGTTGATGAAGCTGGATTTTGAAAAGATGTTGATGGAGTTGTATTTTGTATATCTGTAGTTGGAGTTGTATTTGGTACCATATTTGAAGAAGATGCGGGAAATTGATCACTAGACGTTTGACCAGGATCGTCAACGATTTCTTCGTTAACTTTGTTCGACTACAGAAAAAATAAACTTATTTAATAGTACTGTTCAGTGTATCAGTATAAACATAATATACTTATGTATACTTACTATACTTTATTTAAAAAAATTTAAATGAACTTACCTGGTTTTCTGCACTTATTGCTATCCAATGTACATTAGAATAATGCGTTTTTAAATTTGTAAGGCTAGTTTTAAACGAATATTTTTTTTTACAAATCATACATTTAGCATATGTAGAGTTTTCAATGACAGTGAAATGAGACCAAATATCACTTGTCTTGCGGCTCATATTGATAGATTAAATCACTTAAAATAAAAATTAACAGATCAACTAGTATATCAGAGTTCAGCACAGACAACGCAATGTTCAACTATGATGTACTGTGGTAAAATGAGCTTAATTTATTTAATTTCCTACATGAATTGTTTTGTAGACATAACAGTTGGTATTTGTAGGAACATGTAAATTCTTGCAAAGAAATGGGTTATTATTGTTAGCATTTATTATAACTATGTACTATGTTTAATATACAAATGACTATATCCACATAAGACTTAATAAAAAAATATAATATAATATATTATAAATGATATAATTTTATTCCTTATATTATATTATATTATTTAACTTTTTATTAACTATCTCCATATCAACAGTACCTAGTTTTAACTCACACATTATGGTGGTGATTAAAAATTAAATATTTAACTTATTTTTAACTGAGTTAAGCATTTAATAAATTGTTTATTATATAAAACTTAACTTAACTGAAATAATTTTTCTCATCAATTTCCCCACTTTTGATAATGACAAAATTCAATAAGGTTCTTGTTCTCAAAACTTACTACTCTTAAATAAGTCTTGTAAACTATAAATATACCTATTATACCTATTTGAGTAAACGTATTTAAATACTTTTATAGGTAGCTTATGGAATACTATAATCAGTATTGGACATATTTGTATTTGTAATTCAAATACTTTTATGTAAATACTTAAAAAATTCAAAACAATTATTCATCAGTCATCAGATGTTAGATTTTTTTTGAAAATTATTTTATTATTTTATTTATAATAATATTAATATAAATATAATATCATAATACTATATTTTGTTCACTCATAAATTTTGAGAGCTCCTATTGACGATTACTTGCTTATGATTATTACAAATAATATACTGATTTCTGATACCTCTATAGAAACCCAGTACACTTGTTAATCAATTAAAATAAATGTTGAAAATTGAATATACTTCTTAAATTAATAATGTCTCACCTAGTAAAATAGTTAAATTGATTTTTGTTTTTATTAAAAAACTGTTTAATTACCAAAGAATAAAGTATTTAAAAATTATTATAAAACAAGTTTTATTTTCACTTTTTAGTATAAATTTAAGTAGGAGGTACAACAACTACTAATAGTACCTAATTGAATGTAACATTATATTATATACTATTTTAAATTAGTAATACAAAATTAATTTTACAAACAGACTTTTATTAAGTAAAATAAAAAAAGTATTTAAATGCATAGTATTTGTTCTTAAATTCTGAATCAATAATCAATAATTCTGAATCATTATATTATGTTAAGTAAAAACATTTGGTAATTTATTCAATAAAATTTCAAAAAATTAAAAAATTAAGGCGTATCATCCCCCCCCTCTCGTGACCAATTGGACACTGTCCATCAAAGGTGTGAGTTCCGTTGTGATTGATGTAGCCACTATATAACTACAACACTATCCAGTGTATACTCGCTCCGAAATCGAGAGGGACTAGGAGGTGGAAAGTTCTCGCATTGAGTATGGAAAACCTTTATATTATATGAATCAATATGAACTAGGGCGTCACAAGGGAGAGCTAGAAAAGATCAAAAAGTGCCATCTAGTAGCTTATTTGGTATTGCTAAAGTGTTAACTATAGTATTAGCTGCTAAATATTAGAACTATTCAACTATACAATAGCATCACATTATCAGCTGTTTTTACAAAATTGAAAATAGCAATAGCTGCTATTTATCACTGCTATTTTACATTAGTAATAGCAATAGCTATTGCTAAATAAATTAATAGCATTTTACCATCACTAGTTGCCGCCCGCAGTATGGAAATTGACAGAATTCGCGACTGTTAAAGCACTACCGTCTACTGTTCTATACTGTGTCCCGCCTCATACTATATACCTAGCCACCTAGGTAATGGTATTATATAGGGACATTATAATATTATTATTATTATTATTGTTGTTATTATATTGTTGCGTAGTTATATTAATAATATTATTGCTAGGTAATATAGTATATACTATATTAAACATATTATATTTTGTATGCTTCACATGTTCACGCACAATCTTTGCACATTTTACACGTAGGTATACAATAATAATATTATTCGCAATATATTATTATGTTATACGAGCACCGCGTCCTGCGCAGGTCTGAACGAAATTTATATTATTATTATTATCCGTTGGCGCGACCAGGAACCGTCTGTTTACGATATTATGATAATATTATTGTTATCATAATATTATATTGTATAAAAAATATTTACGCGTAACACGCGTCGTACAAACGATATTAAACTTGGGGAGGTTTTGCGCCGCGGCCGGGAAAAATTTACGAAATGCTTGCGACAGTTGTTGACCGAAATGAAATTCCGGCTGCAGGCGTAACGCACCTATAATAATATTATAATATTCGCCAACAGTATATTTCGCACGCGTGTCGTATCTGTTGGATATTTATCGATTTTCGTGAAATGTAAAAAATGAAAATCCCACGAAGCGTCGTGGGGGGAAGGGGAAACACCAAATGGAAAGTAACCGCCACGGCCCGTTGGCGCACATAGTATATGGACGTGTTTGGATATACATATATATTATGTTAGTCTCGCTCGTAAATCAAAAGAAAAACAGCCGCCGCCGACGCTAAAGGTGTACCCGTGAAAAACGTAAAGCCGAGACGCGTTGCAAATATTATATTTTATTTTCCTCCACACATACGCACTCACGATACGCAGTATTCTAAGACGCATTAGAAATTAATAGACAGCACACAGACCGAATAGTCGTTTTGCGTGTATACTGTATATATATATATATGAATATATACATAATATAATATGTGCGTATATATTATATAATGACACACACAGAAATACAGAATCCTGCACACACACACAGGAATTTATGTTTATGTTTTTTTTTTTTTATGGTACCTAAATGAAGAGTAGACGACCGTATATAGACGTATACTATACCTATTTATATTATAAATACGCACCTATATTATATAAGTGCGAGTGTGTAAGTAAAGGTCTGTTTCGGGTTTTATCGTAGGTATATAATATTACTATATTATATGGTCGGATCGTAAAAATAAATAATAATAATACATAAAAAGAACAAAACAATGGAAAATTGGCATGATTAAACACGGAAAGTCGGACGTTCGTCGAAATATCATGATATAATCTCGAATGTCTCATTCACCGTCTCTCTAGCTCTCTGTATCTCTGTATCTCTGTATCTGTCTGTCTATCTGTATCTCCACCTGTCTGTCTATCTGTATCTATGTTTGTCTGCCTGTCTCTCTGTCTGCCTGATTGTCTCACTCTACCTATATACTTTGTCTCTCCGACTCTCTTCTCTCTCTATCTCCACGTGATAGACCAGTAATTCGGTTTCGTCCAACTCTAATATTATTGAAGAATGTAGATGTTGGGAGCGTTATGATTGGGAGCATTTTTTCTATGCACTTATATAATATGATACGAGGCTGCTTACTTCTCAATGGTGTAGTCGGTTTGTAAATATATAAATGGTTTTGTATACAACAGTCGACAGTCGAAAATCATGGACACTGCCTGATAATGCAGACGTTAAACCACACGTCGTGTTATATTATATAGTTGTGGTATTATATAATAATTACCGTGAAAGTAAAAAAATAATAAAGCGGGTAAGTGGATGTTGCTCTGCTGTACAGTAGGTTACAAGTGGGTCAATGTATAATGGATTGTATTAAACTTGAATTCAACGATATGATATCATTGTATAAGAAAAACGATTCTGAGCGAAGATGGTTTGTCAGTTTGTATATTTCATACTATTATTACAGTCGATTCCGCTTTCTTGGGACACATTGGTTGCATGTTATTTTGTCCCAATAAAGCAGTTGTCCCAATAATCCGAAATGAAAAAAAAAACATATAAATTTATTGAAAAACTGATTTTTTATGTTTTTATTATTACAAATACATATTAGTTATTACAATAACACAATTATAGAAAATTGTTAATTATACAAAAAGAAAAACATAGTACATATTATGTATAACAATGCATGTAATTGACCAGTGTTGCTCTATACTTAACCTTTAAATTTTGGATAACACCCATATCTAAAGGCTGAATTAGTGACGTTGTATTAGGTGGTAAAAACTCAAGCTTGATGTTTTTCAAAGATATATTAGGATGGGCAGTACAGTTGTCTAAGACGAGACATATAGCCTTTTTTGTTTTGTTCAACTCACTATCCCAACGTTGCAACCAATCGGTAAAAATGGCCGAAGTCATCCATGCGTTTTTATTTGCATGATACTCAACCGGTAATTTTTGTAAAGAAATTTTTTGAAAACAACGAGGTTTTTTACTTTTTCCTATCACTAAAGCTTTTTTTTGTCAGTCCCGCTTGCGTTCACACAACACAGTATAGTTATTCTGTCCATAGCTTTTTTTGATCCAGCTATCGATTCGTGTTTAAAACACAGAGAACCATCTGGAGTTGCACGATAGTACAATCCTGTTTCATCTGCGTTATAAATATCATCGAGAGAAAATTTTGCAAGAATCTGTGGTAATTTTGTAAATTTCCATTCATCGGCATACTCTGAATTTGCACTAGCTTTTTCACCATGTGATCTTTTAAATTTTATGTCGTGTCTTACTTTCCATCTAGATAACCAACCGTCGGTGGCTTTGAATTCGTCATTACCAAGTTTCCTTGCAAGGTCTTCGGATTTAGCTTTTAATATAGGACGTCCGACACTTGAACACCCCGACTAGTAGCCAGTGTAAACCATTGTGTAAGTGCCTCGTCTACATCTGCATCTTTACCCTCTCGTTTCCTTTTCCGCGTTGTCACTTGGCTAAGAGCTTGTTCTCGCAAAAACTGTTCTTGTAGTTGAATTCGCGCGATTGTTGATTTTGATACTCCTAAAATTTCCGAAAGACGACGAGTACTACAGCCTGGTGGCTGTAATTTAATTTTGTCTAGAATATCAAATTTTTGCGCAAGCGATAAATCTTTACGTATACGAGACATCGTTACTGCACGCGACAAACGCGACTAATGCACTAAATAACATTTAACACACATCACATTTGAACATACGATAAGATAAAATGTATATAATTTAATCTAAAATCGATTACACGAGTCGTTCGCGATTGTCGGACTATATTGATCTATTAATATTTAATATTATACTCGATAAAAATGTCCCAATTATCCGGATTCGCGGCCCAGATAAGCGGCGTACTTTTACATTACAAGTATACATTTGTTTTTGTAATTTTAGAATTGTCCCGATTAAGCGGTTGTCCTTATTAACCGGTGTCACTATTAAACGGAATCGACTGTATTTATTATAGCCTGTATGTTGAATTAATATTATAATATTACTATTTTTCATTCTTTTCTATGGTGATAAACAAAGCGTTAGAAATTAAAATCCCATTTTTAGCGATTTTTTGTAATTTGTCGGTGGTTTTTCGCTTGGCATTAAATAACTATTGAGAAAATCGAAAAACGACCTTTCTATCCGCTCAGAATCTATAAGTATAATTCAAATTCCATACAAGTAGGTACTCGCAGTTTTTGCACTACAATTCGTAACACACATTATATGAAGATAGAAGATTACATGATCCGTTTTCAGTTATTACAGTCAAGCACAGCGGTCGCAGTTTAAAATCGATATACTTACATTAACAATATCATTGATTAAAATATTGAATCAATATCCTGAATATCACGTACGGCAAAATGTCAAAAACTCGAGGAAAATCCAATTCCTCGGCACGGACGGTATCCTGCGTGACCTAGTCCCCAGCTAATTTTAATACCTTCATATTATTATATCATAATGATATATTATAAAACTATTTGCAAACAGTTATTTTTGTATTCTGTTGTATTTCAAAACTCGAATCCGATTTTTGTCCCCCTAGGGTCCGAGGCGCTGACATCTCGGGCATATAGCTGATGCAGTTATTGAAATATAAATGTAGTTGTAATGTTTTAGTAGTAATAAAATCTGAGATGGGTCTTGGGTACCTACTCATATATATCTTATACAATTTACATACATCAATTCCATAATGTATAATTGACTATACACGGTCATAGGCTTACAAACATATTACATATACTATGGTATAATAATTACATGTATTGAGTTGAAAACATATTTTAGATATTTGTGTATATTAGGTATTATATTATTATGTATATTATCGTAACATTAAATAATAATATGCCTACATGTAAATGTAAACTTAATAAATATACAAAAAGTGTCGTACATACTACAATATACTGGTTTTATATATTATAAGTTATAAATTCTAATGGTTTTCATAAACAGGTTTCTCACATTTACCACTCTATGAGAATTTAAAACTCGGTGTAGGTACGCAAGATTGTAAACGGAATGAGTTATGCGTCCTCTAAGTAATGTTAATATAAATACTCGAAGAAGTGACAGAACCACAGCGAATCACATTACCAAAGAAGAATGAGACATTTTCGTTTATAATTTAAAACTGTTAATGTAACTATACAAATTTAATATTCCATCCACAAAATATATCAATATTAATCGGTCTTTATAAATTGATTTCACACTCAAATTAGTATATATTAATAATAATTTAAACTCGAAACGTTTTTCATCAATAATAATTTATGTAGGTGCTTTAATATTTCATTTCACTTAGCGATTTAAAGTATAATCTTATACTACACATCCCATTGATGATATTTGAAAGTAATTTACGAAAAACATTGTACCGATATAATAATATAATATTAAAATATTATACAGTTTTTTATATTTTAAGACAATTGGTAGGTACTGATAATTTTGATTATTTAACAACATGTCATTATAATATTATAATTGCCATTCGTTTAGTTTTCGTAATAATCTATATATTATATATATATTATTATTAATAATAAAATAAGACTTTTTATTGTATTGCGTTCTTAAATAAAATGTGGCACACCAGGCGCTATTGAACGCAATACAATTATAATATTATAACCACGAGTCCACGTGCGCAAGTTATATACTGAAAATAAACAGAATAAAAACTGATTAATGAAATTAATTTTGTTACAATCAATATAAAAATTTTTTTTTTCATATAATTTATAAACACTTGCAGTATATATTATGTTATAGTAAACGGAGTCAGCGGAGGAATCTCTAATCATAATAAATTTCACACGTAACTCCAATAAAACTTGAGCCTCTCGTGCATCATACTTCAAATATTTTGTATCCATTTTTAAATTGTAATGTATTACAGAAACGCCAATATCCTGTTAGCAGTTGAGGCGTATAAATAGAAAAATAAAAAAATAGAAAACAATATAGTATATAACTATAACACATCATGAAAAATGCACCACCGCAGTTTGTCCGTGTGATGTGTGCTCGGATGGCAAAAAAAAACCATTTAATTGCTTTTATGATTTTTTTTTTTGTTTTGCGAATTTCACTTTAGAAACTTGGAACGAAAAAATTGTCTACACGCGGTGGACGGGTATATATATATGTAGCACGTTCGTTCGTTTATATATCACTCCTTTTCGGATACACGTATATATATATATATACATATATATATCAGAGTTCGGGCGTCGGTGGAAAAAGGTCCAAGGGCCGCTGAGTTCAAAAAAGTTCATTACTGTCACCGAGTATACGGTGCCAAATCCTACGCCGTTTTTTTTTGGCTCTCATCCGACTACCGCGCCACCTCCGCCACCATCGGTGATTACGTTTAAGTCAGCCAATTTAATGGACCGACGGACTTACGAGGACATAATATAGGAAGGAGCACATACCGCATATTGTATACCTACGTACGACAATAGTATGCGAGGTTTCACGTGTCTACATAAGTACGCGTTTTTTTTTTTTAATAATCAGCTGCGCGGCTCACGTGTCATTATATTATATGGGTACGTTGTATTTGACATCCGTATGATTATAATATTATATAATTAATTGTTCGTGACAATATTGAGAGGTTAAGTTTTTGAAATACAATTTTGCAGGAGAATAAAAATGAAGCTAAACATTTGGGTAAATGGGTACCACGCTTATGTACAGTAGGCGTCTGTGACATCAATGCGGGTATCTATTATGCTAAAATTGAATTCAATGATACCACAGATTTCTATATACTAACTAGATAAGGTACTCCCAAATAATTTATATTGCTATCAAGTGAAGCTCAGCTGTAGACGGCTGCCATTTTCTCGGGGGACAAAACATTTCATTCATTTTACAAAATGTATTAGGAACAACATCGTTTTAATGACTAAAATAAAATATTTTTTTTGTTTTTTATACTACAGGTTTAGAAATAATAAAATACAGTACAAAATAAATCGTAATTAATCATGTGAGATACCATACAATTGCCCCCCCCCCCCTGACCTTGATGCTTTAATTCACGGTGAGAGTTCGCTATCTAGTATACTATATAGATATCTGTAAATGATACATATTATTATCATATTGTTTACGAAACACGAGTTTGAGCGGAGATGGTTTGTCAGCCATGATATTATAATTGCTGACATTGTTATTAAAGTTATTTATTCCATTATTGGTAGGTATTGTGGTAGGTTGATTTTTTAAGCATATATTTTTGCCACCCATATTTTTATGCTTAATTTATAGATATATTCAAATATTGATTTTTGGAATTTTTATAAATACACTATCTAAGGCCATGTTTTCGAATCCTTGAGATTTTTTTACCACTTAAGGAAGATCCTGTTGGTACCAATACAAACTTTAGTTTTTCAAATAAGAACCTCCCTTTTTAATATTTTTAATATTGAACACATGTTTTATTTTGAAAATGTTGATGCAGGTATATTATTTAAATACAAATTCGAACGAGCAGTTTTTGAGTTACCTATATACTTTATGTACTTAGGCAGATCCCGCAAATTACGGTTTAATCATATTTTCTCGCCACATCTAAAGTTAAATTATGTTCCTTCAACTCAAAATCTCGTTTGAAATTCCATTTTAAGCATTGAAATTGTCAGAAAAATATTTTAGTTCAGAATATGACACTTGAAAAAATGTAAGGTGCCAAAAATTTTATTTATTTTCACGATTCACATGCAAATATACTCCGATGATTATTTAAAAACATATTTCAAAATTGTTAATATTATACTTATCAGGACAATTAGGGATAGCGAATCACCTGCTCGTATATCGCTGTAATTATATTATTAAAATACGAGCGTACACTCGTTTCCTTCGGAATTAATTCATCAATCGTCGGCACAATATGAGCTCGCACGTCCCGCATTGACTACATAATATATTATACTAATATATTATTATACTACTGCACGTGGTTCGAGTAGGCACCTTCACATAGGTAAAGGCACACTTGAAATCCTTTGTGCTGGTATAATAATGACGAGACAAACGCGTGCGTATATATATATATTATAATAACTGCGTGTTGTCCTATTAACGGGACGATAACGAGGATGATTATGACGACGATAGTGATTAGTGTGTTCGCGCAACTACACACGTCTCTCGGCGTAAAACTTTCTAGTGCGAAAAAACCTTGGCTGCAGCACCTACACTCATATTATAATACATAATATGTATAAATACCATTAGAAAATCAAAGGGGTTTCGTGCGAATAAATTGACACACGTGCACCGTATGCATTAAGAAACTGCACACGGTCGTGACGAAAAGCGCAAAAACGCGTCTGCCGCCTCAGTCCTTTGCGTGAACGAATCGTGCGGGTGTGACGGTGTGTAATATGACGTAAATTATTATAAATTGTTAAAATATAATATTATGTAGCTGCCCGTACGTACGATGTAATATAACCTAAATAAATAACAATATATCGTTATTAAATAATTAACCGTCGCGTTATTATTATGACGTGACGTCGTCGTATGTACATCATAATAACTTTGTCGGAACAAAAGTGTCCAATGTTGATTATTATAATATTATATACGTTTGCGACATAAAAACAACTGCCGAGTGTGTGTGTGTGAGAATGCAGTGCAGCAAGATATTATAATAATATTTTGCGTGCGTATATAATATGCGTTATACATAATACATATAGGTACCATGAGGGAGAGGTACAGAGAGAAAGACACACACACAGTGAGAGAGGGTTGGTATTTTGTGGTATATATGCAATATCAGGAACAATCTCGTCGGCAACTTCGTAATAACAACAGTAATAATAATAACAATAATAATGCACCTCCCCGGGCTACTCGTGCATAATACTATACGCTTTGGGTGCCTATATACACACATGCAGTGAGCATTATATTATAAATAGCAGCGACGTGGTGTATATATTGTATATAATAGTACCTACACGCTACAACGGTAGTGCCGCTATATACAACGAGACCGGAAACAATAAGACTGCGATACCATGATATAAAAACAAGGTATGACCGTAAATTTTTGACGGTCAGATCATTCGGTTAGCACGTGACGTAGAGTAGTGTTTAGTAACAATAATTTAATGACAATATGATAATACGGGTAAGCAAGTGAAGTATTGCCATATATAATAAAGATATGGATAGGACATAATGGTCTTATCAGCGGTATTCAAGGGGAAGCTAAATAAAGTATACCGCCTACATCGAGTATCGACCATCAATATGAACTATAAAGGAGCCTCAATTGCCTTCCTCCCCGGAAACGCGGGCTCAAATATATTTAACATAGGCGTGGCCTATTCATATCTTTATTATCTATGCGTATTGCGCCGACTTGGACCAAATCTGGACTTTTGCGATCATACCATGTTGTTTAAATCACGTGCGATACATTGTAATAATATTATGTACCCACGAGGTTTTATGAGAAGCGACGATATTTTACTATATCGATCACCACCGCTAGTGGGTGGGTGGGAAGGATTTACACGGAGCGATGCGCCAATTATAGGTAACCAGCACGATAACTCAATAACCTGTTTCCTGCCCCGAAAACCACAACTCGCTGTTTAGGTGCAGCCGGACCAGGTACCGGCTGTTTTCTCCTACAAAGAGTAGTTTTCACGTTCAAAAAAAGGAAAAAAAAACCAAAAATCATCTTAATCGTGACCGTTGGACGCGGGCTACACTGTTACACGTCATACAACACGCAGTATTATATTTATTTTTTTTTTTTTATTGATCTTTAAGCCCAGCGACTTTGGCCATTACCTGATTGTGGGGTTTTTTTATGATTATAGGTAGTAGGGTTTAAAACGGTAGGGTTTTTACACGTGTGTGTTGTGTTTGGCAGAATTTCTAATGGGGCACCCGTAGGTTTCTGCCATGCCGATCGGGGGATGGCGGCATCTTTCTCCAAACAGTTGCCTGCCCGGAGAAAAATTTCGCCCGAAGCCGAGGATCGAACCAGCGACGGCGAGAGTATCTACCGACGCCTTAGACCACTCAGCCACTCTGTCCCCCTATTATATTATTATATTATCATATCGCAGTGGATAACGCATAGTGGCGTGTGTAGGAATTATGTTCAGTATCAGCCAGTTTACCACTAGTCAAGAATAGAGCACTATAATGTTATAGCCGTAACTAGAAATGAGCCAAGTGATTTAAGTAAAACATAAACAATAGAAATAGAGATTGGGAAATTTTATTTTATAAATATTTATTATTATATTATGAGTATTATATATATTTAAAAAAAAAAATATTGACGATTTCATCAATAATAATTGTTAATATTACGATGAATCATCATCAAAGCAAGTCCTGATAATCTAAAATTTCCATTTTCCTTGTCGATTCCTCAAAAACGTTTTTGATCAACTCAGTGTTGAAAAATTCCTGTAAACAGTGTAAACACAACAGTGAATGGAAATCAATTTCTAAAGAATAGAACGCACCATCGATGCATGTATGCAAACATAATTCTGAAGTATTGATGGTTATCAGCAGGGTTGGGATTTTATAGCATTTGCAAATTTCCTATGAGATGCTTAAAAAATAGCAGAGTAAGCTAAAAATGTGTTTCATGATACAAAGAACTCAAATTAAAAATTTTAATTTTTAGTTTTAGTTTTTTAGTTTTTAGTGCTTTTTTTGAACTTTTTGAGACTTTTTTTTGCATTTTATGCATTTTGCATCGGTCATATTTTATGAAATTATAATTTAGTAAAAGTGTTTTTAGATATTTGTCAATCGAATTATTACGATAGTTTAGTATTAGGTATTTGGTTCAAATTTTTGTTATCTGCTGATTTCATTGGGTTTTTTTGTCGATTTCTACTGCGATTATTAATCGCCGATTATAAACGAACGAGCGTTGAATGCCTTGTATAGTTAATTCATTTGGATTCTGATCAGAGTGACTAAATTATTTCAAATCTTAAGTTACTACCTATAATAATTTGTAAGTGATTAAAAAATTATTAATTAATACATTTCCTTTTTGTTTGCATATTTTGATGTTTTTATTGCATATTTAGCGATATTATAGGTAATATTATAGCGTATATATTATGCAATTTTAAGTGCTATAAAATCCCAACCCTGGTTATCAGTTATCACTTATCAGCAAATACACACAGTTTAAGTTACAATTTTTATAATTCGTATAGATTATCAAAAAACATAAGCCTTATAAGTAGGTATATATGGCATCAAAAGTACGCAGGTACAGGCCACAGGGTACAATGTGTTAATATTGATTCTGTAATGGGCCCTGGCCCGGGAGTCCTCTCTACTATATACGCCACTGATAACGCACGTATAATCTATGCACACGAATGTGGGTTAGAAATCACACCCACGCGTATAGTCTACTTGGGTGCACACAATATGATACTATGTTAGTTATATATTATTTTACATTCATATATTACATTATATATATACCCGATGCGGTGATATAACACACGTAGACAGGTACATTACACTAGCACCACAACCTAAACTATTTTCTCCGAATTTGGTTTCATACTTAAGTAACCGATTAGTAACCATTCGTAACCGAAAATTTGGAATTCATAACCTAAACCAAGTACCAAGAAAACCGTTTTTCCCAACCGGGTGCTGGCGTAACGTTACACCAGCACCCGCACATTGAAATATTCTACTTAGGAAGTTCAAAACCAAACTAGGTTTTAGTAACCGATTAGTAACCATTCGTAACCGAAAATTTGGAATTCTTAACCTAAACCAAGTACCAGGGAAACCGTTTTTCCCAATATATAAAAATATACTAATTTATAATTATGAAAAAAATAAAGCTAAAAAATTAAAATATTTTATATATTCATGTTAAAAAAACTATCCAAAATACTTTTGATCAAGGATATGCTTGTATATGTATATACTTGATAAAAATATATTCAAAGAGTATATTAAGGATTATCATATCAGCACCCTGTTGGGAAAAACGGTTTTCCTGGTACTTGATTTAGGTTACGAATTCCAAATTTTTGGTTACGAATGGTTACTAACCGATTACTACTCAATGTACCCATGCCTAATATTAAGTTCGGTTTACTCAAACAAACTGGCAAAACTCAACACTAACAATTAATAATTCTATTATGTTAATATTTGTTTTCGTGGTTCTTAAAAACGAGGAGACAGTCCCATTTTATAGAAAAGATTTTCCTATGGCTGTCAACGCAGTCGCGTCATTAATTTTCGTCAAGTATTATTTTCGAACAGTTTTAGGAAAAGTTTTTAAGCTCGAGCACGTGACGGGTAGCATAGGCAGTATAGGCAGGGGGGTGGTTACGGACTATAGGAAAAGTGATGAGTGACACACTCTGTGCAGGTATGCTTACACTGTACTCCTAATATATCTGGATGGTATGCGTAGTAGAGCTCCTCGGATTTCGACGCGATGTTTTCGATGTTTACCGATACGAAACGGTTTTTAAATATTATAATATTGCACGTTTTAATCTCGGCGGCAGCTGCACCGGAGATCTGTTATAAAACTGAGTTCTGCAGCACAGTCATCCGGTGGCGTAACGATATCATAATAATAATATATTATTATAATATTATACTATATAATGTACATAGTAGTATAGTATACATTGTATATATATAATATGAACGCCTAATCGTGACTTTGGTGCCGATCCATCCCTCCCCCCATCCCGTGTCTATTGTCTTAGATTTTTGTTTCGTTCGACCAAGCGGGAGGGCGATATCGCCGGAGGGAAGAGTTGTTATCGAGAATATATAAGAGTGTTATCATCGGTAAAACGATCGCGGTATATATGGGTATACCGTGTGTTCTATTATATAGGTACTAGGTACCTATACGCTATTTGTCTTACGCGTATGGTCGTAGTACCTAACCGGCTGTACAAACAATTACGGTGCAGAACACAATATTTAATTAATGTAGATCTAAGAAAAATGATTGGAAGAATATAAATATAAGTTATAATTTATAACGATGATGATCCTATCGCTTCGGTGTACCTGCAGAGAGAATGCCGTCGTCGTGGAGTCCACACGGTGGTCCTGCGTGGCAAGAGAGACCCGATCGAAAAGCAAATATTTCTCTCGCATTATAATATAATAATAACATTATGTAGGTTATAATCCGGTTCCCCGCCCCCGCCATTTGCAGTCCTCCTCCCCCTCGATCAATTCAAAAATCAAAAATACACATTATTGCTAATGTTTGCTATTATATAATAGGTGCATTGCTGCATATGCAGCCGTGGTAATATTTTATTCTTTTGAACTGGAAGATTTTTTTTTATTATTTTTATCTCTAATATACTATGTACAGTGATACGGTATCGTTTATGTATAAGTATAAAGTTCGCCATATTATATTATGTTGGTAAATAGATTAATAAATTCGTCTAAAACAGTATACGCAGAAATACGCCATAATAAAAATTTTAGAACAACAACAGTATTATTATATAACTATAATATTATAAGCTGTCGTGTTTTTCTGCCGCCACAGACGATCAGAAATAACCATGTCCATGTGCCTACATTAAATTAACACAATCGCCGCGACGCAAACAATAAATTATGGAATACTGAGTATATAATATAGTACTGTATAGTATACTTATAAATTAGGTATTAATATTTATGTTATAAACTTATAAATACTTATAAAGTTATAACATAATTGTCTGGATTTCCCTAAAGCCATCCACTGAAAAATGTGTCCCTTCTCAACCCACCACTAATCACACTGGTCAGTGGTCTCTGTCGATTGTCAGTCAACAATATTGTGATTGGCATTTGGACAATATCGAGGATAATACCATCTAGCTGCGATCATTTAAGTTATTACCTATTTTGTAGGCATTCGGGCATATTCTATCGTAGTCTCTCGTGGTCTTTGCTCTTCTTAACATTAGGCATACATTGTTTGTACTTTGTTACTTATTAAAATGGGAAGAACATCGACTAATCCTGTAAGTAAATTATACTTTACATATGATATTCAAAAGGACGAATCGACGTGATCTTGATCCAATTTGCTAAAAAAATAGGGTACTATACGTTAAAATCGAAGCACTCCTTCTGGTAGAAATTTTGTATACAAGATTAAAAAAAACAAAAAAATAAACACCATAAAGCCACTATAGATTCCTTGCTCCGTTCAGAATCTAAAATGCTCATAAAATCTTGCTTGAAAATTAAAATAACGAATAAAAGCACAGCCAATGTTTTTATCTGAAAATGAGATAACAGATCAATTAATTCTAATATAACGATTAACAGCACACTATTGAAACTAGCGAACGAACATTTGCCATGTCGTACGTGTGTAATACAGAGACAACAAATGCATTCTTTTAAATGCATTTATGATATTTTTTAATATCTGCTACCATCTTATTATTATGTTTATGTACGAATAAGGATATGATGATATATTTTCTCTAAGGATTGTCTTCTATTATTAGTTTTAATAACTACCTAAAAAAATGACCTATTTCATATAGGTATTTAATTTTTAATATTTTTTAAAATTAATATACAGGCAACTACAACTCGTATTTATCGTATTATTATTATTATTGATATCTTATACAATATGCATTATTTAACATAGGTAGTTTGTGATTAAACATTTCATAAAACCATCTTATGATCTTGGTTCAGGTTTACATACATTATAGTATATAATATATTAGCGGAAGTTTTATCCATTTAATTAAACTTTAAAACAATTTATATTCAAAGGACCGTGTAAGGTAAAGATTATATCGAAATTCCTTTGTTCAAGTTAAGTTTCAGGTTAAACATATTACATTTTTTAATTCTTTACTTTAGAAAAAGTTGTAAAAAAGTTTGTGAAATGTTATTAGGCATGAAAAAATATCATATTATATTATAAGTTTACTAGTTTGAACTATGATTATTTATTTTAAATAATGTCTGCATTTATCACTACCTACCGAATGTTATTTTTATCATTAATAATACTAATCTATAATACCATTGTCCACTACACACATTAAGAAACGTTTAAAAAAAATTATTTATTCTTAAAGATATTTCCAATTTTTTCTATTATTAAAATGTGGAATGCTCAACAGTAAATTCTACTTTATTACCTACCTTAAATCGTTTGTATGTTAAGTACAGAAAATAAATATATACGTCTTTTCGTTGTTTGCAGACAGCATAATTATAATTATAAAAATAATAAATTATTTATTTACATTAAATATTTATCACGTGTTAAAGTTTACAAATATTATATAAACGGGTTCTTCAAAATTTTGTGTGACAAAAATGGCGGAAATTGAGCCAGAACCAACATAATCTCCACCGTTTTTGTTACACGATATTTGAAGACCTCGTATACTACAATATATTTGTCACAAATTTAATAACAAAGTATTAAACATTTAATCAAAAAACTATATCATTATAATTTCATAATATATCCATTGTCCATGCTTCACATATTATAAATTATGCATAGGTACAGTATATTTAATTAAAACAACATTGAAACGATTTTAAGTATATTATTTTCACAATAAATTTGAAGAAATGAGTATAGGTAGTAGGCCATATACCTAATATTATAATTTATAATTCCTTAAAAATCGATTAGATTACACGGTCATTATCACTTATCTCGTTGTAACTAATTTTAAGAGCTTTATTACTAAGTCTCTTTTGTTACAAAATAAAATAAACAATTTCGGTGAGTTTAATCGATTTGTTGAAATGTTCGTGTCGAGAAAACCTTTCAATTAAGGATAGACTTTAAGAGCCATCCCTATAATAACAATGGTATAGAGAATATAATCCTATTTTGAAAATATCTACAAGTATTAAAATTAATCTTTATGGATTATATGTTTAATTTTCAATAGTTTATTACTTTATATCAAATTTAGTGTTTTTTTTTTACTTTATTTATATATTTTATTTATTTTGAATTATAAAATTTGAATACGTTATTAAAACCACTATAATTATTACAGATAAAAAATGATAATTTTGGCTTTGAACAACCCTATACATTTTGTATGCATTCGAACATTAAATGTCTACTATTTATAATAATATTATCCCATATGCCAAACCTGCGGAACCTTGTTAACCGTCAAACATATAATATCAGAGTGTTTAATGTTCAACCAAGAGCGGACCACACATAAGATATCCTACAACCTAGACTCTTCACTCGGACCCAATCAAGAAAAAAACATTGATTTAATAAAGTTTATGAAACAAACCAAATTGTTCAATCTTATATAAAAAAAAAAAAAAAATGTTTATTATTTAGTATTTAATTAATGTAACAATCCTTATTGGTAACTAATGGCCTTTGCTGTCGACGTTATTTTTTTAAGATCAATAAAAAAAAAAAAAAAAATAATACTATATATGGTGTAATATAATTTTCTATTGAATTTATTCAAATAGGTTTCTTAATTATAATCGTTAAAATCAATATTGTATCTTTATTATACTTATAAGGACTGGTGCATTGAGGCTTTAATATAAAAATAAAAAACAACGATAACAACAACATTTCAAACGATCTAATCAATTTTATTATTTTCAAAGGGTGCTGCCGCCTTTTGAAACTCGTTAGTACAGTATTTTCATATAATTTCGTCCGGTCAATTTCGCAAACTAACCCGACAAATGTAATTACGTTGAAATGTTTAAAATTTGAAACTAAAGCAGTGGTTGTGGTATTAAAGTCCGAAGGAATTGGAAGCCCAATGGGAAAACTTTTGTAGTTCAAACATTCGAGATTTCATTTGACTTTTAAACAATTTCCAAGTAAATAGTCACTCTACCGTATAGCAGATTTAGCCGTTCCTATATTTTTCGTTATTCGTTTAGTCGTTATAAAACGAAATACAAAAACAAATTTTCGTCCCAATGGTGGAATTAGTAATTTAAGGTTGTTGGAAATTAGATTAGTTATTTTTCATTGAGAAATGTTTGATAGGCGGGTAACAATTTTCCATCCAAACGCACTATTGTAGTTTTGAAAAAATGTATTTAACACATGAAAAATGTTCAGTATATACATATTATTGTTATAACTATTAGCTTACCCTAAATAAATTATAGGTACTACATTTTGTGTCCGTAAAACTTAATTATATTAATTTATATTAATTTTAGACGTTGAGCTAATGTTTTTTCCACTATGCATATATATAATATTCTATAGAATATTATGGTATAACTATAATATTAAAAAACAAAGGCTAACAAGTCATAGTGGGTACGGATCTACTGTACAGTAGTTAGCGAGTATGTCATTGTAATGTATGTGGTAGATTTTAATTTAATTTTTAAATCATTACGAAAAACGATTCTGAACCGAAACGCTGGGTCATCATAGCATAATTGTATAAAATATAGTCAAATTTAATGATTAAAAACCACTGAATACTAAATATCGTAAATAATTCAAAATATAACGCTCATAAAAATTAATGTTAATTTCCAGTGGACTTCTTTGTGTTGATAAAGGTAGAAAAACTTGTTAGAAATCTTCTATTTTTTTGACCTTCCAATTAGATTAACTTTTTTACTAGAAAAGAATAAAAATGCTGATGTCGAATGTCGGAGCATTTAAAATTCTTAACTATTACCACAAATGTTGTTGACACACAGAAAAAAAAAACTCACCATTGTAAATACAATACATTGCTACGCTCAGAATCTAAAAGTTAAGTTCTTAAGATAGTAGTAGGTAAATCTATTAATGATTATATATAATATATATTAAATAACAAAATTCAAACGTCATTTTATATTGTCGCTTATTTCAATACGGTCAGTTATTTGGTCAATGTTTATATAAATTTCCCTACGAAAATTAAAGAAATTATACGTCTGGAGGGGGGGGGCTGGGCCTCTAGCCCACCACCCTGGATACATCCCTGCCTGTACATAACCTATAATATTGAAACCTAATCTTTTTTATTTTTAATATTTTATAACAGTATACCCTTTGAATTCGTAAAAAAACATGAATATTTAAATGAAATACCCCATATAAATTTATTTTTATAATGTGAAAATTAATTTCCGTAGTTTATGTATGATCTCAGTGAATTTCCACATGTTCCCAAGAATTTCCGGGAATTGTCTAACCCTAGACGCAAACGGTTACTACAAAATCAATTTGAACGTTTCGTTGAAATTGATGAAATATTAATTCAAATTTAAAAAATAAGTTTTTATTTATTTCATAGACTTGGTGAAATTTCTAATTACATAATGTCATAAGGTAAAATTTACTGGACATAATTTAGTTTAAAGATCCAATTATAAAACTGATATCAACAAAATATCTAGAGAAGGATAGTAAACCGGTAACGATTAAAACAAAGATTGGTGTCTGTCTCACGCAAGACAAAAGTGTTGTGCATTTTTCTTAAGCCTTACATAAATTAACATAAAATCAATAACCTGAAATAACTTTATGCTGAGCTCTATTCAGGGTTTGTTTGTATTTTATTTCAAACACAGAATCTGTCACCATCAGATATTATTTGAAACAGTTGTATTAAGTAATAACTAGTAATATAATACTATTAATAACACCCCGTTACCTATAGAGTTGAAGTGAGATATTATGTTCTACATGGAAATCGATAAACATACAGATCAAGTTGTAAATACGTAATTATATTATTAGAAAGTTAAATAGCTCAAAAGCATAATCGAACAATAATAATGTCCCTGCAGTTAGTTATATATTTTAATATGGTTTGCTTTACAGTTGTGTCTAATATTATGCTTATATTAGCTTTTATAAAAATAAAACTATGCAACCGTCGTATTTATAAAGTACAAGGTATGGAGAGCAAAGTCTTTCACAGATCACTTCCAAGCGATAAATCCTACAAACATCCGTAATAAATTGTTGTGCTTGGGTTTGTCTCCCCCTCCTAAATCTAAAGTCATCTCTGCTCCGTAGCCTGTGCATACTGGTAGGAACCTTAAGATTTAGAGCCGTGTGGTAGAGTATTGGGTTATTACTCGCGTAGTATATTACTTTTATGCTGAAAAACTTTTTTTAACGAAAATTATAACAGAGCTGTTCGCGAAAAGTATTTGTTATGGATCTTCTATGGATTGGAATTCGAAACCAAAATCACAATTAAAGACTTCATATTAACATATTGTTCTGCAGCAGATTTTGAATGGATTTTGAATTTTCTCCAAACACAGCTGGTAAATAAAAAAAGCGCAACGTGTCGTTAACATGTTAATACATAATACGACTTGATGGTCTCCCGAGTGTTCATTATAAATCAACAATAATATTGTTATAAAAAGATACAGACACTTGAAGTAAATATTATATGAATGGCGGCATTGTATACGATATACTTTATTATCATAAAATATATTATGTACTTTTTATTTCATCAATTATCATAATAATTGTTACAAAACGTGCCAAAAGTACCTATATAAATGTAATGTCATTATTATTTTACGTAACGCTACCGCGCATCTATGTAACTACGGAACGTTGATAAAAATTCTTCGGTCGTAACCGCATTTGCGCGTATTTTATATCCCAGAAAATCTTCGATACATAATATTATATACGAGAGAGGTGATATTATTATGATGTGCTGGTTAGACACGAGACAAGAGTATCATTTTTTAAACTATTATTTTTCCAATATTGTCACTTATTTGTATGCGTTTTATTATCATAAACAACCGCGATAATAATAATATATATGCAGACATGCATATTATAATAATTAATAATATAACGCACAATAGGGTATTGTAATAATATGTGTATATTACCATATAAATGGTCAGTATTTGCTCACAATTGCACTAGTACCGTACAAAAAAAATGAATAAATAACGTATATACCATATTATTATAATATTATATACATACACATATAGGTACCTAGGTATACGCATTACATATCTTGAAACAGATATAATATTTTTTACTTTTGCGTGATAGCGTTTAATGTAAAGCATTATGCTCATGCACAATAAGTTGTTGTATAGAAAAAGTCTTTTTTTTATTTTTTCATCACCTGTGACATTGTGAACAGGTGACAAGTCTCTCTCACGTATAATTATTGTAACTACCAACCTACATCACTTACGAGTTACGAATGACGGAAACGCCTGAGAAAATGTTCGATTTATAGGTACCAACTAATTACTTTTAGCGTGCGTCAAGCTACCTCCCGTCTATCTCTCGTAAATATTATCAAGCAGTTTTAATGATAAATTTACAAAATATCTGATCGAATTGACTACGAGAAGATTAAAGATCGACTATATAGACTATATTATATTATAGGTGTAGTTTTAAATAATGGGTGATTTCTAAAGCATAATAATGACTAAATACAATAATGTAATAAAAAATAATGTCATTTATTTTCTACATACAATACGGTAACATCATATTTTCTTCGACAGTAATTAAACAAAAAATTAATAAAATTTGAAAATATCTCATAACTTAATGGCTATAAACAGCTCAAAAAGATTTAAGACATTTTGAAAATTATTCGCTTCGGCTTTGAATCTAAAATCCATCACATTTTGACGGATCAAATCTGGACCAACCAGGAATTTTCAATTTTGAAAGCTGGACAGTGAAAAACTGGACCATAATTATTTTGAATTGTAAATTTCTGCTGTTAAGAGGACGCCACACGGGCGAAAATACCGTACAAAAACATGCCAATTTTGTTCCAATAATACGGCTTACAGAATGGTTTTAGAGCAAAATACCTTTATTAAAAGTTGTAGAGAAGAGTTATATCGGGTGAAGTATAAGACTCGATTTTTGATATTTTAATTTTTTTATACCAATTATTCACAAGTAAAAAAGTGAAAAAAAGTGAAAACGTAAAACGGTTTTATCGATTTTGAGAATGAAATATCGAAAATCAAGTCTTATACGTCACCCGATATAACTCTTCTCTACAACTTTTAATAAAGGTATTTTGCTCTAAAACCATTCTGTAAGCCGTATTATTGAAACAAAATTTGCATGTTTTACAGTAAAAAAAATTAATTACGGCCGTCATGTGCTGCTTTCGTTTCTAGCGGCAGCGTTTGTCCCCTCCTAGCTCCGACATCGAGGCTCGCCGGCCGCCGGCAGGTCAAAACCGGTCTGTTATCGGCGGTCCGCGCTTTGCACGTCGTTGCATTATTTTTATATATACCTATTATGACGTTCATATTATTATTTACGTGAAATGAAATAAAACCATATCACTAAAATTATGTTCGATATATTATTACAATGCCCGCGACCGTCCTTGCATGGTATATTGCCGTGACAGCCACGGCTGTGAGTAAAAACTTATATTTTTAGTTCCAAAAACACGGCTGACTGACTGGTTTTAGAGCAAAAAACCTCGTATAAAAGTTGAAGAGAAGAGTTGAACCTGTTAACGTATAGGACTAGATTTTTGATATTTTAATTAATTATACCAATTTATCACAAATCAAAAAAGTGAAAACAAAAAAAAAAAATGCAAAAGATTTTATGGATTTTGAAAATAAATGATCGAAAATCGAGTCCTCTAATTTTATATAAAATATCCATAACAACCCCTTCAAAAACATTTAAACAAAATTTCTATATAATATATATTATTTATTGTATTAAAAATATAAGAATTTATAAAAAATAAAACTCATCTCAAAAAATAATTAGTGTATTCCGAGTTGTGACATCCGACAAATAGTAATTGTTTATATAATTTTTTCCAGAAAAAAAGTTGCATTTAAAAATATCATTGTTTGTATAAAATATTAAAAATAATATAATTATATAGTTACTTAAAACTTTCAAGTACCCACGAATAATATTAGAACCTGAGCGGAGCGAAGAATATTGTATTGATTTTACAATAATATATTTTTCATTTTTATTTTTTTTTGTGTCTGTGTACACGATAAGTAGTCGAAAAAATGCTTCGATTTTCAACTTAAGTATCTTGTTCGATTGGAAAGTAAATATTGTTAGTACATTGGGGAGGTCAGAATTTGAAATTCCCAGTAATTTTCAAAAGCGCCAAGAAAAACAAAAGAAAAATGAAGGAAAAACGGGAATTTTTACGCAAAATCAATTTTTAACAAAATCGACTTTGGTTTTTGATGTAACTCTTAAACAAATGTAGATACATGACATTTTCACTGGTTGTTTATATTTGCATTTGCTATACACGATAAAATTTTCAAAATATTTGAATTTATTTTGAACTGTTTAGGGACATTTTCGGTTTTCAATTTTATTAGTTTTTTTTTTCTATGAATGTCAATAAAACTTTATTTGTTGAGTAAAAATACTTGAAAATTTAATACAAGGCTCCTACTATATTGTTACATTGACAATTGAAAAATATTAAAAATCCTTAGTCACAGTTTTTTTTATAAGCATTAAAGTTCAAATCTTGACAAAATATGGAAAAATCACGAAAATTAGCAAATTATTTTGAATTGAGAATTCATAAAAACTATTCTTTTTAAATATAAGATTTGAAAATGTAATACAAGATTCCTCATATTAAGTTTGTTTAACGTTGTCAACAAAAAAAAAAATGTCTGCAAACAAATCATATTAAATTTTTATGAGCGTTTGAAGTTCATATTTTTACAACATTAAATTTTAAATATTCAAAAAACAAGATTCCACGTAAGTATTTAAAATGTTTATTGATATGTTAATGTTATCATTGAATAATATAAATAATAATATTTATTATAATTAATGGTATTATGGTAATACATTCGAAAATATTGGTAAGTATAAAAATAAATATATAATAGCATTGATTAATTAATATAATCAATGATAATAGACGTATGTCTATATTGATATTTTTACAAACTAAATGTAAATCGTAAGTTATTGTATGTACAATATTGTTAATTCGAAAACTTAAAATGTTTGTACAACAATTATTAAAGGTACGGTATAAACTAGATTTTCTAGCCTACATAATATTTTTAATTGTTATATATAAATAGGTATACTATTGGGCAGACAGTGGCTTTAATTAAAAAATGGTTAGTGTATAAGAGCGCTGAGTGAATATTTAAAATATTTTGGCGGCAATGCATTTACGTGTATGCATTTTATTTCTAAGGGATACGTCACTGACGAACGTTCATAAGATAATAAACAACGCTCCCGAACTCGACAAATCGTCGGTACACAGCTATGAGTAGTGGGCGCGGCTTAAACGTCGCATGCTTGCGGATCGCGAAAGCACCTAACAGCGCATTTTCTTGGCCACTACACGGTCTCGTTTGCCCGTGTGGCGTCCTCTTAACAGATTTATTCGTTCAAATTTTGAATTTTGATATCCTTAAAATATTTTTTTATAGGTGTAGTATGCACTATACTATATTGCACACAAGTATAATTATTATACTTATTATAAAAAAAATGGTCACCCTAGTATAATACTATAGTAATGTTTTCCAAGCAATCTGTACCACTAGGTTAGAATGACAATTTCTATAAAAAAAAAACGGGACCAACACATTCTTAAAAAAAAACAATAATCTCTATATATAAAAAAGGTGGATAAGTGGATGTCGCTCTGCTGTACGGTAGGTTACAAGTGGGTCACTGTAATGGATGGTGTTAAATTTGAATTCAATGATATAATATCATTGTATAAGAAAAACGATTCTGAGCGAAAACGGTCAGTCAGCCTATGATTTTACCAAGTATATTTAATGATATTATTGTGAATAAAGTAATTTATATATAACCTATTTACGTGGAGCCTTGTTTTAAATTTTCAATCCTTAGCCATAAAAGTTAAAAATTTATTAATTTTTAACTACAAAATAATTAATAAATTATAAATTCGATAAATGTTGTCAAAATTTGAACTTTAAATGCTTATAAAAAAAAATTGTGCCTATGTATTTTTAATATTTTTCAACTGCTATTAGAACGATATATCAGGAGCCTCGAGTGAATATCAAATGTTGTAAAAATATAAATTTCAGACGCTCATAAAAATTTAATTTAAGTTTCTTCTAGACATTTTTTTTTTGATAAAGGTAGACAAACTTATGAGTAATCTTATATTACATTTTCAAATCTTAGATTTAAAAAGAAAAATTTTTATGAATTCTCATCAAAATAATTTGCTATTTTTCGTGATTTTTCCGTATTTTGTCAAAATTTGAACTTTAAATGCTTATAATTAAAAACTGTGACTAAGGATTTTTAATTTTTTTGATCTGCATTTGAAACAATAACCTAGGAGCCTTCTATTAAATTTTCAAGCTTTTTTACTCAACAGATAAAATTGTATTGATATTTATAGAAAAAAAAACTAAAAAAATTGAAAACTGACAATGGCCGTAAACAGCTCAAAAAGAGTCAAAATATTTTGTAAATTTTATGGTGTATAGAAAATGCTAATATAAACATTCAGTCAAAATTTCATGTCCCTACGGTCATTTTTTTTAGAGTTACACCAAAAACCAAAATCGATTTTCTCGAAAACAGATTTTGCGTAAAAATTCCTGTTTTTCCTTAATTTTTCATTTGTTTTTCACGTCGCTTGTGAAAACTACTGGGAAATTTTTACTTTTGACCCCCCAAAGTACCAACTAGATTCACTTTCCTCTCAGAAAAGTTACTATTGAAGAAAATCCAAGCACTTTTACTGTCCTAAAAGGTGATGACAGACACAAAAATAAAAAAAAAAATAAAAAAAAAAACACACATCATTGTAGAATCAATACATTCATCGCTTCGCTCAGAATCTAAAATGGATCCCTGTTTCCCTTGGTCATTGCATCACGCGTGAACGGCTGGACCGATTTCGCTAATTCATTTTTTGTTGTGTTTGTAATTGTCAGGAGAAGGTTCTTATGTAAAACAATAATAAGAAAACCCACCAGAAAAGTAGAAAATTTGGATGTCAACAAATACTACAGTGGTGCCATCTGTCCAGAAAAAAATAAACTAAATAATACAAAATTTAGTTGCAGATTAAAATAATAATAGTGTATTGTATATTGCTTGCTATTGGTTACGGTCATGTTTGTTGATTTGTATTACTATTTTTTGTCAATATATATATATATCAGATATCTTTTAACTATATAAATGTGAAATGAAAATCTTTATACAGGGTAAACTCTGGAACTACTTATCAGATCTTCTCGATTTTTTTTTTAACAAAAAGTATTTCACAAAAAAGGGTTCTATGAAAGAAAATTTTTAGAAAATCTACCAGAAAAGTAGGAAATCTGGATGTTAAAAATACAACAGTGACGCAACAGGTTAGGTTAGGATTTTGTATTAATTGATTATAAATAATTATCCACCATAGGTAGAATACGATAAACTTGGTATAACTTTGATATTTTAGAGTTAAATCATACACTCACGTACAAACAGCACGGGGTCCGTGATCTACCACAGGCAGATTGCCTAACTGATAATATACTGCTGCGAATCAGAATTTTTGTTACGGACAACGGAAAAGTTAAGATTAATTTTGAACACACCATACACCGAATATTAAATAACGAATTGAACAAAGTTTGAGTCATATAGAGTTGGTACATTTAACGGGAAACGAAGTGCACATGATCAGCTAGTTTTTTAATACATTTTATATTTTAAAATTTAAATTATGTTGAATAAGCTTAATATTTTAATAAAACACGTCTTGTTTGGATTAATTTTTATTGTGAGCTTAGAACAATTGGTCGAAGAATTCTTACTCTTTTTGGAGTAAGGAGTTTCATCATTTTCTACATAACAATCTTTTGATTAGTATTTTTCTGATGAACTGATTGCTTTTAATAGTTTTGGTTCAGTTATCAAAAAATCATAAAAATCATTATAGGAATATTTTTTTAAATTAATTTTGAGAATTAAAATTGCTTTGATAGGCACAAAAAACCGATCTTTTCGTCCGTCAATAGCACGTTTGTGATGAAAAATATTCTCTCTGTTGATAAATATATTTTTATTTTTTAAAATTGTGTAGATACCACACCATCTTTCTTACCGTTGTTCTATATTATATTGTTTTGTGTTTATTTCTTTAATTAATTTTTTTTACAAATAACTGTATTGAATATAATAATTTGGAGATAATTGGATCATCTTCTAAAAACGGGACAAAGAGCGTCTTGTTTGATGTTTGCCGGGACAACGGGACACGATGATCAAAAAGGGGACAATCCCGTTTTAAACGGGACGTATGGTCACAAAAATCTAAAACCGTTTCAACAAACTCTTCTAGGATCTTTTGGACGTTGTTGGACAGTTGTTGGAATTTGTTTGAAGCTATAATAAAAGTTATGCAATTTCAAAGTTTGTAGTGATAAATAAATGTTCAGCACTACATATGCAAACGAACACAGTAAACTCTTCCAACAATACACACATAATATTGTTGGACCTAGTTGGAAATTTATTGGAATTTGTTGGAACGTATTTAAAAAGTAATTCCATTTCAAATTTTGTAGTGCCAACTTCACAACCAGCACTACATTTTAAAGTAAAACGCTAAAAACCGATCCAAAGATATACACACAACATTTTGAGACATTGTTGGACTTATGTTGGACAAAGACTTAAAAAATGTTCTAAACTTATACGGTGTTAAGTAATTTAGTTTCATCTATATAATTAAATATGATATTCCTATTAAACATTTTTATTTTCATTACAATATAATTGTGTCCTTCATATACGTGATACGTCACACTTTAAAATATATGTTATGCAAGAGAAAAATGTAAGGAGATAAACCTATTATTTAAGTAGGTATGTAAATGTAGTTTTTATATAATAAATATACTGAAATACCTATAGGTACAATTGTACCAATAAACAATCTTAAAATCAATGTTTTAACGTTTCATTTATAGGTATTGTTACGTATGTTTGGCCGTCGATGCATGATATGTGCATCGCGTGATAGCATCCACGACTTATCGTAAAAGCCGTGATAACACGTCCCCAGTTGTCATCATGGTACGAAGTCGGCGGCCGTACTCATAATTTGCGCACTATTCACCAGGATGGATGCATACTTATACACTTTGTTACCGCGAAGTCGAAAGTTTCACCTTCTAAGATCACAAAGTCCAAAATAACCTTAACTATACCACGCTTGGAGCTATGTGGAGCGTTACTGCTAGCACAAGTATTACATCTTTTAATGAATACCTTCCAGAAAAACATAGTCATTTTGACAATACAAGCGTGGACAGACTCTAGCATAGTGTTATCTTGGCTCACATCACCTCATTCAACCTTTAAAATATTTGTCACAAACCGATTAGCAAAAATCGCCGAACTTATACCAAACTGTCACTGGCGTCATGTTGCCTCTGAGTTGAACCCGGCAGATTGTGTATCGAGAGGACTATTTCCATCTCAAATCTCAAGCTAACATTTATATTGGCATGGCCCCCAGTTTCTAAAGTTACCTGAATCTGACTGGCCAACTACATGTTTTAAACCCGTGCCACCGTCGCAACTACCGGAATATTCGGATTCAACGAAATCATGTTTAGTGTCGGTGCCCGTGAAGGAAATCGAGTGGTTTTCATGTTTTTCATCTCTGCGCCGTATACAAATGGTGATGGCCTTCATTTATCGTTTTATAAACCATGCGCGCAAGGTACCGTCGCCGTTTATCAACGATCCGATTTCTCATGAAGAAGTGGCGAAAGCAATGTTTCCGATCATCCGTATAACACAAGCACTACATTTCGGTAACTTGCTAAATATTCTACAATCGCCCACTTCAAAGATAGTCCCTCGTTCGCTCACCCAACTTGCACCGTTTATTGATGAAAACAACATAACACGTGTTGGTGGTCGTCTCCGCAACGCCACTTTGCCAGCTGACGCAAAAAACCCAATATTGTTGCCAAAATCAAGTGTGTTGACGACACTTGTTATTCGACATTTCCATTTAACTTATTTCCATGCCGGACTTCAGTTAATGTCCTCGTTAATAGCAAGTAACTATTGGATAATATCCGGTCGATCTGCCATACGCCATGTTGTCTATAAATGTGTGGTGTGCGCTCGACATAGGGCATCAATTGCTCATCCTATTATGGCCGATCTCCCAGCCAGTCGCGTAACACCGTGTCGACCATTTCTACGTGTAGGTATTGATTTTGCTGGTCCACTTACCATAGCCGAGAACCGTCGCAAGAATTCACGATCAATCAAGTGTTACCTTGCAATTTTTGTGTGTATGGTTGTTAAAGCGGTACATATTGAAGTGGTATCAGATCTATCAACACCATCGTTTCTAGCGTCCCTACACCGTTTAGTTGCTCGACGTGGCACTCCGACCGATACTTATACTGATTGTGGATCTAACTTCAAAGGTGCTGACCAGCAATTACGACAAATGATGTTAGATCCCACAGCTCAAACAACATATTCCAACAGTATATTATGTAAGTGGCATTTCAACCCTCCCGCAGCTCCACATTTCGGTGGTCTGTGGGAAGCGGCTGTAAAATCTACTAAGTATCACTTGAAACGAGTAGTGGGTACTCAACGTTTGACTTTTGAAGAAATGGACACGTTAACAACTCGTATCGAAACCGTACTTAATTTACGTCCGATTACACCAATATCCACTGATCCAAACGACTATCGCGCATTAACCCCCGGACACTTTCTCATTGGCCACCCAATGGTAGAAATCCCAGAAACAGATGTGACCCATGTGCTCCAAAATCGCCTCAATCGTTGGGAGCTTCTTCGTCAAATGTACCAGTCTTTCTGGAACAGATGGTCCACAGAATATTTGTCATCGTTACAACGACGTAACAAATGGACTGACCATCAACCGAACATCAAGGTTGACGATTTAGTAATAGTAAACTTGCCAAATCAACCACCAATACAGTGGAAACTTGGTCGAATCCAACAAATCCATCCGGGCGTTGATGGTGTGGTGCGTGTAGCCACAGTGCGGACAGAACACGGAACCCTCACACGACCCATAGTAAAATTAGCCATCCTTCCCGTTGATAGGTAATTTCTATTATCTTAAATCATTTTCCTAGAGTGAGTTATTATATTTAATCTGTATCAATTTGTATTATTCTTTTATATTATTTTTATGTATTTGTACTGTATAACTAAAACAGCGTAACCAGTAAATGTATGTGATGAACCGCGAAATGAGTAGTCCAAACTCCCAAACGAAGAAGATTGAAATCAAGTATACATTTCAACGGAGGAGTATGTTACGTATGTTTGGCCGTCGATGCATGATATGTGCATCGCGTGATAGCATCCACGACTTATCGTAAAAGCCGTGATAACACGTCCCCAGTTGTCACCATGGTACGAAGTCGGCGGCCGTACTCATAAACTGTAGACCAGTTGCTTGCGTCACCTTACGCGATAAAGTGCTCTGGTGTACTGCCATCACCCATTGAACGCATCAGCCGTTCTCAAATATACGCTTGCGCCATCATACGCCCATGAGCGACCTGTTTTGTGCCGTCATCTCCAAATAAGTATCATTTGGATGTTTCATTGATCAATTACAAAAGACCGCTTAAAATGGAATTTTAATTTCCAACGATTTGTTTATCAACGTAGCAATGAATAAAAAATTATAATATTATAATATTAATTCTACTTAAAGGCTATAATCTATACTTTAAAAGCAAATCCAGATTTTGTGTCACGGGTTGGCTCCGAAACGGCTTGACCGATTTGGCTGATATTAGGAAAATCTACCGGAAAAGTAGGAAAACTGAATGTCAAAAAAAAAACAGTGGCGCCATCTGTACTGGAAAAAATAAACCAAATAACAATATATTTTTGTTTATTGTAAGGTTGCTATTGGTTATGATTGTAGTTTTAGTTGTTAATTTTGAAGAATTTTACTACAATAAAAAGAAGAAATTAAACCTTGGCTGCTCCACAAATGGCGTTAAGAGGAAAAATTGTAAATAAATATAATAGAAATTAGAATTTATAATTTTAATAAATGGGTTGATTTTTTCGATCTTATAAAAAATTGTCAATAATAAATTGTTAAAATATAATATAATATAGTTCTAAATGTCATATCTATTAAGTGTGGCACACAGGTATCTAGGATTTTACAATTATGTTTGTTTTCTTTTTGTGAATAAGGACACATTTTAATAATGTATAGAGATTAAATTTATATACATCATAACTTATAATCATCCCTACTGAAAAAATAATAAGTACGACACATGAAATATATTTTAAATATAATGAAAAAGTGTATGGGATAATACTAGGAAAAAATGTAATTCTAAGTAACAATAAAATGAATTAACCGATTTGTAACTGTAATTTAACCATGTTTCATGTGTTATAACTAGTATTTTGAATATAACTACATTAGCATATTACTAGCAAATACATTTAGTGGTATTTTGAAGGCAAAAAGCGTAAAAATTAAAAACATGTGTTCTGGGTGCCTATAAATTATAGACTAGAGCATCTTTGCCATATTTAATTTTGCAAACGAATTATTTACTCAGTTAGTATGAAAAATAATACACATGGCGTTCACCAATAAATAGTGAATAATATTTTTGTCTTGTTGTATTAATTACTCGTTGCCTACTAAATAAACAACTTATTGTGAACATTATTTATTTTGTACCCAGGCATGTCGATTAGGAACACACTGCTTAATATTAAAGAAATCGAGAAGTAGTATTCTATTTCATTTATTGCTCAACGTTTCCATTAGATTTTATTATTTTCTCATATTAAAATATTATATCCAAATGATTTTTTTTAAGCAATATTTAATAACGCTTACATTTATTGTTATTTCAGTTTGGATTATGCCGGCGGCTACAGAACCAGATTTAGAAAAATTAAAAAGTAAGGATTAATTTATTGATTTACAATGATTATAATATGTGTTATAATTTTTATTTTTCTGAAATTTGACAGCACTACGTTCTATAATACCACAATTAATTTAAATACGATAACTAATTGTAATTGTTTTATGATAACCTAGATACAAACAGAACATTTCTTACTTTTCAGTTTCATAATATGATCGACTTAATAAAAATGTAAATATTATGTTATGCCTAGATATGTCTTAAAAAGTTAAAAATATTCTGACATTTTAATTGTATAAACCAGAAACCTATTCAAGTATATCCAGCGAAGTATAGTAATATATTAACTCACAACATTTGTTTGAATAATTTTTAATTAGAATTCTGTTTAGTCAAGCAACAATCAATTTAGGTATATTATTAACAAGAACTTATATCAATTTTATTACATTGGTTTAGAAATTAATTATTATATAATATAGTGTTATGGAAATTCTCTCAAATTTAATGACTCATACAAAATAATCAGACAGATGGTTAAACATGTTTAATAGTTTCCCTAATTTGTAATTTCCGTGCGTATTATTTTATTTGGTCGTAAATTTAAATCCTCGCATGCTTAATCTCGATTAGTGTTGATTTTGAGCAATTCATTTTTACATACGCAGTACAATCTTTTTTAACGCAACGCCAACTTATACTTCCCGAAACCAAATTTCTATTTAAGTGGAAGTTAAAGTTACGAAAAATTAACACTCACGATTTTTAGTAGTAATTATTATTTTAAATTCCATTTTTAAACACTCGAAACTCACGTATAATACTCTAGTAAAATATTTGTAGTTTGTGTAAGATTGCACAACGCATACACAGAGAGAATTGAGAGTCGTCATGAAGTCCAATTAAGATAAAATGGACCGATATTCGATAATATCGATAAGAGTGTAACGTAAAAATTAAAAATAGTTAAAACGGGAAAAATAATATGTACAATAGTTTTTACTTCATAAGGTAATAAGTAGTATTTATTGCATTCCAGAATACAGTTTGGCAACATCGCATGGGTTTAACACATTTTCATTAAAAATATTTCGGGCGCAAATGGGCTATGATTTCGGGCGCAAGTGGGTTATAAAAAAGGTGTGATGGGCGCAAATGGTTTGCAACGATTTGTAATTATTAGACAAGATTGACTAATAAAAATGATTTTCTTTCAGATCTTTGTTTAGGTAATATTTTTAATTTGTAATTAAATGGTAATTTACAATAGTTAAGATATACAACATTTTGTATTCGTACAAAAAATATTGTGAGGATGTAAAATTGGCAGATGAGTAAATCATATTAAAATAAATTCTTTATAGCTATGATGATCTTAAAAATACCATATTATGTAAAATGTATAGTAAGATTTAGTTGCATATGATTGGATCATAAGAGATTAGTAAACCATTCAACCAATAAATTTATGGTACAGTGGTACACCTACTTAAGCATTTTTTTTATATCATTTTGTTTTAATCATTTTAAAATGTTATAGGATTTGTAAATGAATGTTCTCTATTAATCGGTAAGGATATTATTGTAATTAACAAATACTTAGTTTTATTCCATCCTTATTTTGATAAAGACATAAGATTTTCTTATAAGCATTAACTTTAATGACCTTAAAGGGGAATTGTACCTATTTTAATAATGTCGTACCGTGGTTCCAAGATGCACCTTGTCCGTTAAATTGTCATAGATTATTCGTAAACCTTGCTTATTAGTTAATCAGCGTTTTGATTGTTTGTTCATATACCCTGGCGAGATTTTCTATTTGCTCATACAAAAAAATTAATTCAGTTATCTCAGTTTATTTTCAAAACTTTGGGGGCTTTCCTTAGCTTTTTAAACTACGGTAATTTGTATAATTTTCAATTATTTAAATATTTTTGGTATATTTTTTTTCCTTATTTAATAAGTTACAAAATGGTGTAACGTCGTCCAGCCTACAAATATTTTTAGCCCATGACTTTTACTTTTTAAAGTTATTAGTATATTATAATATCTATGTTCGAACTTGTTGACGCTTTTATCACGCCGTGTGGCAACCGGTCCGCGAGACAGCGCCTCGCGTGGTCCGTGGACGCCGGGCTCCGGCCAAGTCGCCGCTGGTGACCTAAAACTTGTCCTGTCCGTACGCTCGAGTTGAGTAGACCACGCGTCGTGTCGCTTCCGGCCGTGTGCTGCCGTTGCGGCCACCTCGTGGCGCGTTTATATTATATTATTTTTTTCGTCGCGTCGATATATCAGTTGTCGTCTGATTCCGACGTGCCATATTTTCACTCGCCATCATTCGGTGCCGCCGTCAATAGCTGTCGCGGACATCGTTCACCTTCGCCGCCATTCACCTCGTGATCGTCGTACCACCTGCTGCCGTCATCGAAGTCGCCGATATCCTTATTCCCGACCGCAGCGCATGTGCCGATCGGTAGTATTATTCTCTAAATTATATTGTATTGGTTTGCGCTCGTGAAGAGACGTCTTCACCAGCCGTTATACATATCTATATATTGTCTTTGGGTGTTGCAATACACACCTTATTATTATTATTACAACATAGTCGTTCTCTCATTTATACTCGGTCACCTTAACTCGTGAACACCATTTTTTATTCAAGTAGCTACCTATATTTAGCTAACCTATATTTATATTGGGGTGAGAATGCTCCATGAAATACCCTGTATATTATAAAGTTTAGTTAGTTGCCCATGATTGATTCATAAGAGATTAGTAAACCATTCAACTAATTAATTTATGGTACCTAGTGCCTACTCAAGCATTGTTTTATATAATTTTGTTTTAATTATTTAAAAAATGTTATAGATCTTAGAGAAATACATTTTGCACGTAAGGATATTGTGATTAATAAATAATTATTTTAATTGCGTCCGATTTGTGAAATATATTAGACATTATCAGAACTTTTATAATTTGATCTTATACCTAAAGGGCAAGCACGTGACCAGTTTTTCGCTCAAAAACCTGCCTTACAGGAAAAACTCTCACGCCTCGTAGAGTGTCCGATATTAAAAAATAACAGAAATAATCCTTACAGGGCACATTGGACTTGGATTTTTATTATTCAATTTCCAAACCATTTAGTACGATTTTAAGATGACCCATGTTCAAAGGCTTGTCTTAATATTATTATATTTGTTTTAAGCAACGAAATTACAAATCGAAATCCCTGTAGAAATATATTCCCATTCTAACAAAAACAAATTTAATCAAATTAAGCCACACTATAACGCGTGAGAGTTATTACTTTAAAGCTTGTTTTAGTAAATAATCATACTTTTTATTTTTGGTTGTCGGTGCCATTGATATGTGCGCACAATATGTGGCTCATGCATAGATAGCTCGGTACCCGCATACAATCACTCTTACACTAATCATCAATCGACTAACAAAAATTCCCATAGGCAGTAGCATTAAAATTGCATATTGCCTAAATATTTTCCCTTATTAAAGGTATACGAGTAGGCCCCTTAAATTAATCTTAAGGGAGCTTCAGTGTGTTTTAAGAAATTAATATAGGCGATTTAACATGATAATATCAAATTTTAATTTTAATAATAATATTAATGTTTATAGTCTATTTTCCATATGTTTAATAATTTTTAAGACAATTAATAATTAATATAAAAACTTACCACAAAACCAACCTATTTATATCTTTATTTAGATATACCAGCAAGTACGTATTTGTTTGTGTTTTTTATTGTATCTATTGCAAATTTGAGTCATAAGCAATTTACTATAACGTTATGTTATACGAATTGTCATTGTTTATTTTATCAATTACTATTTTTATCACAATTATAAATTGTCATTCAAATTATACAAAAAAAGGTTAGGTACTTTTTAAATATAGTTTTAATACCCATTGTATTTTTGTCATTATTTTTACTAGGTATTTAATTTCCAATTGTTAAAATAAAATTGAAGCCCATGTTTTGTATTTATTTCAAGTATGCTTTTTTGAAGTGAAACATCTAAACGTGCGCTGGAAGTAAATTTTCAAGGCCGCAAACTAGATTAGATTAGATTAGATAAGACTAAATTGGTGCCCACTACCAAGCCGATGACACGCACCTGCGTACCTCTCCCGAGCAGTTTTTTGGTTTCGTTGAATCCGTTACCAATCTCTTCGTCTCGTCTCCGTCGTCAAGCCAAGCCTTCACACGGCGAATTCCGTGCAGTTACGACCGATAAATCGTGAAAACAGTGCGCCGCCGCCGCCGTGTCCGGAATACAATCTCCGATCATTGCGCTCGAGGTCTCATTATCTTCAACTAGTCTCCACTAAGAGAATATAACATCGCACGTGGACGTACATCCAAAACTCAGGGCGTGACGGCCTCCCAAACCCCCGCTTTTGCGAGCCCGACCGCACCTTCAACCGTGTAACACCGTTTTCTTACGAGCCACCAAGCTCACACACACGTTCGATACCCCGAGAACTCCATCTTTACCACGTGCACATTTTGGTGTGTTTGTAGCTTAAAAGCCGAAGAATTTCGACGAAGTTCCGTAAAGTGTCCAACAAAAAGTACTACCGAGTTAAGCACGCTCAAAAGTTCCAATAAATCAGCATTCTGAAAGTCGCAAACGCTAAAACCGATCGCGCAATAGTCTCCGACTACGATGCGGAAGTGAACAAACGTCCGGTCAACTCTTTTTCAGCCGAATCCAGTGCACTAGACCAAGAATCTCAAAACTGTCCTTTAAAAGCAGACTTCCAAGCTGCAACCAAACGATCCACGACAAGGTACATCAGCTGTCCGGCTTCGTCTCACTGAGCCTGAATTTTCCTACGTGGCAGGATTAACGGCTCCCACCACCACGAGGAAAATTCCCCTCACCCCGTTTCACGGAAACAACCGTAACTCTGCCGCGAATGGTCCAACGACCCTAGCACTCAGACACAAATCCCAGCGGCACCTCCCACAAAAGCCCCCCCGCCAAAAATCTAAAAATCCCTCCAAAAAATTTTTTTCCTTGGCCTTCGCAACCCAATTCACAGGATAGAAAGCTATGTCTGAACTAAACAAGATCCGACCAAAAAGCCGCAGTACAAAAGGAAGCAATCCAGCTCAACTTCCGCGGACATCACCGTCAAGAAAAAAGTGCTGACAATCCCGAAGGTTCCGACCAACACGGACGGCGCTCTTAGCGCCGCAACCAAGGTGACAGAGTACGCCTGCGATCTTGTTCCAGTCCTCGCCGACGAGTACTATTCCAAAAGTGACATTGGGCCGTGCGCCCGTGCCTGTTGAAAGTCATCGAGGCCCTCGAGCAAGTATGTAAGGCCCTGTCTCTCCTCTCCATGGAGCAAGATGCCACATCTGCCACCCAGGAACAAGGGCAAACAGACGTCTCCAACCAACCAATCAACTCAAAGCACGTCACGACCTCCACCGGCACGGAGTCGAGTACAGTGGCATCCCAGCCAAACAAAACCCGCCTAAAAGAACTCCCACCACCTATGGGCAGCCAAGGGAACAACAAAAAAAAACTTCAGGACTTCAGGACTCCCGGCGACGCTCCCGCGTGGGGGAGGACCACTCATGCAGCTGAGCAACCTTAACCGATTGAAACAATCCAGCCTGATCCCAACGAAGTGGAAGAGCCATTCACCGTAGTAGAGAGGCACGTCAAAAAATCCAGCGCCCCCAGAACGTAGATGATCAGGAAGGCTCGCCTTCGACCAGCAGCCGTGCTGGTCAAAGTAGGTAACGGCTGCTATGCTACTTTTCGGTATGCTATTTTCCTGCTATGCCGAAACTCTGCGCGCCGTCAGTGACACTGAAATGGACTTCGAGGCCATGGGGACTCACGTAACATATATCAGAAAAACTCTGAAAGGTGACCTCCTAGTTGAACTCATTAAAGGTGCAAAGGCCATAGCGACCGACTCCGTCATCCGCGACTAGCTATCAACAAAGATACCGGGATCCAAAATAACCAGGCTTCTTCACACCGCTGAGATAACGGACCTAGATGAAGTCACCACTAAGAAGAAAGTTCTAAGGGCCATACTCAAGGCGATAAATGGAGACAAACTTTTCGTAAACGACGAAGGAAAGGTGACAAGACTGTTGGCCACCCAGGACGATGGTCAAATAGCCACATCCACCGTTCCCATCTCTGACAGCCAAAAAATCACATCCATCCGCGTTGGCTGGACACAGTGCCAGGTTCAGCCACGCAGACTCGAAACAGCAAGGTGCTATAAGTGTCACGGCTTCGGCCACTCGCACGCCTGCAGGAGATGTGGCAAAAATGGTCTCCGTGTGCGAAGGCGCGAAAGCTGTCCACGTACCACACAACTTTGGATCCAGCGATTGCGCAGTGAGTAGGAAAGTTATCGCTGGGATGAACACCCAAAACCGGAAATGACCACCGTCCTCAGGATCAACCTCCAACGAAGCTCCACGGCCCAGATCCTGGCATCACAGACCTAACCTAACCTAACCGGTGACCAGGTTCCCCTATTCTCCGAGCAAAAGTGGAGACCGGCTCGGGACGATCGATGGGTAGTCAGCACCAACGGCACCTGCACAGTCGTCCTAACACCCAAGAGACCTCGTAGCAGAAACCTCCTGGTCGGGCCGCCGATTCACCAGGGTTGAGGCTCTCAAATCTATAGCTGCTACAACTCCCGGAATGATACCGACGAAAGCTTCGCCACCTTTCTCGATGAAATCCGAATGTGACGCCTGAACTCACGTCTTGATTGGTGGCATCTTCAACGCGTGGTCGCAAGTGTGGGGTTTGGCCCACAACGACCGAAGAGCTCTCAACTCTTAGACCTCGCAGCAAGTCTGAACCTCACCACCTAAAATTCCGGCTCTACTGCCCCTTACGTGAATTCGTCTGTAATCGTCGTGACATTCCCCTGCCTCGTAGCACTAGCTACTGTACGCGGGTGGAGGGTTCTCGAGTGGAGAAGTGGAGTCTGCAAGCGACCATCGCTGTATAGATTTTATGTTGGACCTGACACCGGACGCTGATGACATCGGTAACGACCTCCCAAGAGGCTGGTCATACCGCCAGCTGGACTCTGTCACTTTAGCCACACACCTGGCTAACATGGCTTAACCCAACATCTACGATGGCACCACCGCATCACTGGCAGCTAAACAACTCATCGACTACCTGATCACAGCCTGCGACTCCTGCATGCCCCAAGGGCCCCTCGGAGTGCAGGCAAAAAACAAGTTCACTGGTAATCGACCATCAAGCTGCACAGAGCAAACCAACGGTCTGCTTGGGAGCATGACTATCAAATCATGACAGACGCCATCGCCAGGCTTGCTCCGCTAAACGCAAGGAGTTCCACAATTCCATTCACGACGCCCAGGCCAAGAGCTGGGCGGAACTGTGCAAAGCCGTCGTCGACAACCCTTGGGGCCTACCATACAGTGTGGTGACCAAGAGAATTGGCCGCCAGCACCCTGGCATCGAAGCTCGGGGTAGGGAAGACTCTATCGCCAACCACCTCTTCCCGGATCCTTTGGCAACCTACTGGTCACTAGAGCCCCGATTGACCGACGATCCCGTCCAATTGCCGGCACACCGGTTCACACTCGAAGAGCTACACGAATCGTGCCTACGACTTCCGGCGGGGAAAGCCACGGGACCAGACGGGATTCCGAACGAAGTTTTTCTCCGAGACGCAAAAATCATACACTGAATGTGCTGGATGTGTGAAAACGGTCTCAAGATAGACAAAAATCATAGGTCGTCGTCCTGACGTAAAAATACAAATACGACGAACCACTCCTATACGTCAAGGGTCACGCCATTCCGGTGAAGCCTGCAATCCACTTGGTAGTGGAGCTGGAAACCCGTCTGTCCTTCACAATTCACATAGCCGCAGTATCAAGGAAAGCTACAGAGTCAGCCGAAGCCATCAGACGTCTGATACCAAACGTAAGTGGTCTGGCCCAGGCGAAACGGGCTCTGCTGTCTCAGTCACAAACAGTATGCATCACCGAATTGGGTGAAAATTGGTATCAATACCACCAAAAACTGGAACGAGATGGCTTGGGCACAGAGGACCACGGCTTTCCGTACCACCAGAGCCTACCAAACGGTATCCGTCGAAGCGTCGTCTGTGCTCTCGTCCATGCTACCAGCCGACCTCTTCGCCCCCGAACGGACAAGAGTGAAGAACCAGCAATCAGAGGAGGGAATACAGCCACAATAAAGTCGGAGGAGAGGAACATATCCATCAACTTCTAGAAAACGAGATGGGACCAGGCAGTAGCCACACTGAATGCAGTCGGATGCAGATGGATGCACCGGCTGATGCCCGACATCGCACGGTGGCTAGCGAAGCCGGCACTCAACCTCTCCTTCCATCTCACACAGACACTCTCCGGACAAGGCTGCTTCAGGAGCTACCTGTTGCAAAGAAATAGGGCCGAAGACAGTTCTTGCGTCTACTGCATGGATTCTGAAGACACTACTGAGCACACCTTCCAAGATGGGCCAACGACCGTGTCCGCATGACTGAGATAATGAGAAGACTCCCAAACGCCGGCGCCATTGAAGAAATTATTTGCGGATCATTCACGGTTGACATTCCGGAGAGCACCAGCGTCAAAAAACGTCTGATGCTCCAAGTTAAGACCAATCGCGACGAACTGATCTCCATGATCGAATTGATCTTGACGACTAAGGAAGATGAATGAGAAAACGAGGCTTACGAGAAGGCAACAACGAATAGACGAAAGGAAGACAAGATCCAGTTTGAACCACACGGGGACAATATGATGAAGAACGAGTCACAAACACACCACGCGCTAGAAACTGCTATTCGTCGGAGGTGTCACCGACCACGTTCTTCGTACCCACTGATGTCACCAAGGGAGGGAATGACCATACCGGATCGTCAGATTTACGAGACGAGGACGAGAAACGAGAGTGGTGGACTCTGGTCGACTCGGGAAAATGGACAGGTACGGATTACAAGGGTGATGGACTTCAGTCGGCCAGAGAAGTCCTCAGGAATAGATTCAGTTGTAACTATAAATATCTGTAAGGGGGTAAGTAAGGGTATTGTCCCGTCTACCCCTTGTGGTGAAAGCCAATGTTTGTAAATATTTGATGTAATGTTTTGTGGTTAACGATGGCGGCGTCGCGGCAGTAATGCGAAAGCAATTTCCACAGCGTCGTCGGTTCAAAAACGAAAAAAAAAAGATAAGATTAGATTAGATTAGATTAGATTAGATTAGATTAGACTAGGTTAGACCTCTGGCCAGAAGATTGGCTAGTTTAAAAAGGGAGAGGACCATCTCCGGGTGGAGCTCCAACAGGGATTTTGAGATTCCCGATAGAAAATTTTCCTTATAAAAGGTTGCCATGGGTTTTGAAACTATTATAATAATTATTGGTTGCCAGGCAACGAAGTGTACAGGATCAGCTAGTTAAAAATAATATTCATATCTAAACAGTATTGTATATTCTATAAATATATATTTTTCCCTCCCCTTATATATCTTCTCATTTTCATAACTAAACAATTCTCTGCAAACACAAATAATAAAAATGAAACCTCCACGACAGTAACTGTAGATTGTACATAAATAGTTTGATATCACCACGACTGATGTCGCGGAAGCTTCACTTGACCTGTGCCTGCACAGACTTGCTTTTTTTTGCCACATTATACAAATGTTCTACAGCGACTAAAAATGTAGGTATCACGTCTTACTTATGTTAGTGTTTTGCAATTTTTTTTGCAAGCATAATATTATTTGAAAATTCTATTAGTTATTGAATTTGAAATTACAAGTCCCTCTATTGAAAATGTTGAATCAACTTTCATGTAGTTAAATTTAATTAATTATTATTTATTATAATATTGTTTTGCAGACGTTTCTGGTAAGTATATTATTTATTAAAAAAAAATGTTTTTAGTCTGTGTGAAATTTATTCATAAAGTCCTAATTTAAGTAAAAGAAGCTGTTTACAAAAATGTCTAATGCAAAATGAAATGTTCTATTGCTGTTATTTAGAATGTTTCTGTTTCGGCGAGGAATTGGCTATGAGTGGACTGTACGAGAGTTTCTGTCCCGTCTCCGCGTGGGTTTTGCTATGGAGTAGTTGTATTTTAGGGAAGATCTAAACCACACAAATCTGCCCGGGTGGATCTCGCTACGGAATAGTTGTGTGGAACACTGAATGATTTTGTGGTCCGCACTCGTATTTATTAGCTTGGTCTCACCCGCTGTGGCGCTGTTTATTTGCTTAGCCACCCATGTATGTGATTGGTTATTGATCATGGTCGCACAGCTGTGATAACACTGGTTGCTCGCAGGATTGGTTGCCACGACCATAGCCATTCTTTTGATATTGCTAGTGATGTCGCCTGTCTTATCGATTTGTCTCTGGCTTCCGTCGATTTCTTCCTTCGAGTTCTTCCGTTGATTGGTTACGTGGTACCTGGTAGTCCTGTATATACGTGCAGTTTTAGCTCACATAAACCTTAGAGATAGAGATCATAGCTGGTGTAATCAATCATCATGACATAATATTAATTCATTATCGTAGAATACATGGGTCATGAAGAAGATTTGTTTGAGCAAGTTTGTAGCAGTACATTATATTAATACAACCGGTGTCTTTTATGACCAGAGCGGTATGACCGGAGTATCTACATTATACATAGATCCGTCCGATACAGTCGGTGGGAGGTTAGTAGCTCACCTAGGACCTGCCCGCCTCCCGATTTCAAACGTTCCTCGCGTTTTTTCGCGACGATTGACTCACGATAGTGCTGACCGAATGTATTCCGTATCTCATGCTATTATGCAACCAAATATTTAGCCGACGGTCCATCCTAATAACACACATATATTATTAGATAACTATAGAATCGTATGAAAACGTCATGAGGAATACTTCTCGTATATTAGAATAATAACTAAAGTGAATTCCATAATCCAAAAATTAAATAACCTTCAAAAGTAATGTCTGAACACAGCCCGTTAGTCGCGATAAGATTTAATCTGCGGAATGGTCATCGTTTATTCGTGATACTGACCAACCCCCTATACTGAGTCCAAGGTCGACAAAGTACCGGTACTAAATTTTTGCGTCTTTTCCGCTGTACACCGTTGGCCACCGGTAGTGATTGGCCTCGGTGTCTTCAATTGAAGTCCGTTCTCTGGTACGCGCTCTATCACCTTCGATCGTTTGGTTATCGAGTTATCGCAAAATATTTGATCTGCCGGCATCCGTGAGAATATTCGGTCTGGTGTTCGGGCCCTGTTATATATCTTGTCGATATGTGGGGAACGTGACTGGGTAGATGTTGGAGGAAAAGTTCGCCGTTTAGTTGTCGGTACCCGAGCCAGTTGAGGCGATCAACCAGAATGCGCTGTGTATAGTGCGTGGTGTTTATATGCGTTGCCACAATATTTATGATTAATTAAGCTTAAAATGCTGATAAAATTGTTAAAATGTTTATTATATAGATTTTAATTTTTTTTTTCGATAGTCTGAGAAATATGTTACATGGTCTCGTTCTAATTCTGACTGGAAGTAGAGGATTTGGTTGGAACGGCTATTCGGATTTCGCCAACCGGACGTCCACCGTTGACTGCCGGTTGTTGCTGGTTTCCCTGATTCTCTGTTGTCTTTGAATTTACATACTGACGCTTCGTACATTCTATGAGTAGGGGTTCAGGCTTCTTACAATAATTGCATATGATCATTCTTCTACTACCACTCTCAGATGGTCCGTTAGGTGGTTTTGAAGATTTCTGATCTTTAGTGCTGCGACATTCTTTAGCTGAATGTCCAATTTTCCACAGTTAAAACTTGTTAACTTGACTTTCGGGAAATTGCTTGCCTTCGGGGTTCCAATGTAGAGTTTCTTTGGTTCAGTGTAAGATCGTCTGACTCTTTCTTCTTCTCTAACGGCTTGTATCGCCTTTTCGAGAGTCAGAGGATTACGGGCTTTTATGAACTCCTTTAATGCCCCCAACCCTTCAATAAACACTTGGACAGTCTGGGCCTCTAGATTAGCTTCTATTGCTTTCGACACCTCCACTGATTTGCCACTTGTTTCCTGTTCCAAGATTAAGTTGTGTAATTGTTTGATGCGGGTTAAATAAGCCATTACGTCTTTTCCATTTTTTTGTTGGCTATGATACAATTCCAAGAACAAATGAGTCGTTGTTGTTTGTGGTTCTAACGCCGTTTTTAATGCTTCTCTGCATAGGCTAAACTAAAAGAGGAGGATAAATTAAAGGTACTCATTAACATTTTAAGCCACTCAGTGTATGACTATATAATCGACTGTAAAGATTTCGGTGATGCTATTAAAATCCTAGATTATATTTATATAAAGCCCAAAAATGAAATATTTGCCAGACATCTATTAGCCACAAAAAACAGCTGATAAGTAAATCTATTGATAAATACTTGCAGTCTCTTTAAAATTGTAGCTAAATAATGTACATTTAAAGCCGTTAGTCCTTCACAATATAAGGATGAGTACATAAGAGACGCATTAATTAATGGTATCATGTCTATTAGCATCCGTCAACGTCTATTAGGAAATGACGAATTAAGTCTAGAAAGATCAATGATGCAGTCACGAGCGCAAGATTTGGCACATAAGCGTTATCACGTTTCTGCAGATAATACCGAAACAGAAGACGAACAATCTGTTATCGCAGCTATCCGACAAAAATGTTGACCGGCATCCGCGTAACTCTTGTCCAGCTAGGGAAGCTGTGTGTAGGAATTGTGACAAAAAAGGTCATTTCTCTAAAGTTTATAGATTAAAGAAAACTCAAAACTCAAATAAGTCTAATACAACTACTTTGGCTCTTATTGCAAATCTACCTTGAATTTCTGCAAACTTATCCAGTGCTCTATCAAAAACAGTTATTAAAGTTAGAGTCAATAATATGGAAGCAAATGATCTAGTGGATACTGGTGGTTCTAGTAGTTTTATAGATGATGAGTTTGTCCAGCATCATAAAATAAAGGTATTTCCTAAGAAGGGACAGGTAGTTTTAGCATATGCAGAGCATTCATCACACTTAAAAGGGTTTGTTTGTGTAGACTTATCTTTGCAAGGGCACATGTATAAAGATGTCAAATTATAATTACTGTCAAAATTATGCACTGATGTTCTGATATAGGTCATGATGTATTACAGAAACACTCTAAAGTAGAAGTTAATTTTGGTGGGCCTAAATTCCCTTTATTAACCTGTAATATGTCTTCAACAGCAATAGAACTTAATGTAATAAAACCCACGCCCTCATTCGTAATAGAACCCCCTCGCCTTTTCAAGAATCTAGCTTTAAACTGCAAACCTATAGCTGTCAAATTACGTTAATATTCTGAGGAGGACTATGCATTTATCAAGGATGAAATAATTAAATTATTGAATGAAAATGTTATTGAGGAGAGTATGTCGCCATGGCGAGCCCAGGTATTAGTTACAAAAACTAAAAACCATAAAAAAAATGCATGGTAATTGATGACTTTCAAACAATTAATAGGTTCACACTGTTGGATGCCTATCCTTTAGCCAATATAAATGACCTAGTTTCCAAAGTAGCCCAGTATAGTATATAAAGTACTATAGATTTACATAATGCATACCATCAAATACCAATCCACGAGGGGGAAAGAGATTATACAGCTATACAATTTCATGGTACACTATGGAAACGGTAGAGAGTCAAACGTTTCGTTAAGAGATTTAGCACCTGTGGGTGACAGAACATTATATAAAGAACCTTCAGATAGAATAGATCCAAATACAACACTTCAAGACACACCAACCACAAGTGAGCCAAAGAAAGAGATGATTCAAATAGATGCTAGTACAGAAGGAATATCAAACGAACTTGATGAACCTCGGAGGACCACCAGAAATAAATCAACGCCTAAATACTTAAAAGACTTTGTTAGTAATTAGCATTTTCTATGCTAGGGAGAGTATGATAAAATGATATTGTTATCTTATCTATTATATTTGTTATATCTTTACTATATTCTTTATCTATTTCATGATAATATTATAAGTTTTAATGTCATATACTCTATTGTGTAATAATGTGCACCACTTTTTTTTTTAATAAAGTCTTAAGTATTAAAGGTCTTGAATACTATTTTACAACTTATTATGTACCAGATTTTAGTATTATACAATTCTTTTCATTTATTACAATTCAAGACCAAGGTAACCGTGATTCATTCCCCAACACGTACCGCGAGTTGTGGTCCGGTAACCGCGAACATTAAGTAGGACCGGACTAGGCGTCAACATGTAAAGCAGTGAGCACATACCATTATAAGAATATTTTAAAAACTGAAGAAAATACTGATAATAGCACAACCCACAAACATGATAATAACTAACCTCCATCGTAAAAATAATTTGTATTTTAAAACACCAACTTAATTTTCAAAACAGAAAGAAAACTTAATACGTACAAAAAAAAAAATAAACCCATAAACAATACGATCTACTAGAAACGAAGACATTTATAATCTTTATAATATTTGTTGTTATAGATGCTCAAGTTCGTAAGTATTTATGAGTTTTATTATTTATATTATTGAAAGAAGTAGTTAAAAAAATGGATAGGATTGATATCAAAAATTGAAACTCCGAACTGTTTCCTTATAAAAAGCAGTAAGTTACAAATAATGTTATCGTCAGTTCATTTCATTACAAAATCGTTGCATAAATTTGAGAACATTTTGTAAAAAAAAATAGGAACTGAGTGTTTTGGAGTGGCATAGTTAAAATATAGTTTTGTATCCTTTTTTAAATATAGATATTGTATTAAATTAAATAATGCACAAATTCACAAATTTGAAATTACAATACTAGAATTTTTACATTAAGTGATCATATAGTAGATAAGAACCAGTATGTTGATAAGTTATAATTACTTACTATTTATTATACTAACATGTAAATTGATCAGATTGTAATAGTTTATTCATCTTAATCCCAATAAAATCATAACATATATACTTGTAGTTGTATATTGTAAATGGTTATTATGCTGCCAAAATATGACAATTAAATATTATATTTAACGTTTTATTGATGATAATAGTAGTTTAAATGTCTATAATTTATTTTTTATATTATTAACGGCCCCAACGAAAAAGGCCGTATCTCGTTTTTTGCATCTTTTCAGGATAAACCAAACTAATATTTAAATTTAAATTCTTCTTCTGTTTTTTAACATTTAAGTTTGAAAATTTGGATACATATTATATAGTTTATGATCATAAAAAATATGAAAATATGAATTTAAAAAAAATAAACTTTCATGAGGTTTTTTGAGATACTACCTTAAAAAAAAGTAGTATCTATACTTACGACCTTTTTCGATGGTGATAAGCTATTAAAAAAATTTAAATCATATTGCATACGAGTCTGCAATGAAGTACAACATTTTATGTCTTTGTTATCCTTGCTATTATAAGTAGCACATACCTAGGTAATATTTATATGGTAATTGATAAAAAAAATAAAATAAAGACTCGACTGCTATTGATATACAATTAATTGTATCCATTAGGTAGCCAATTAGTAAGCCAGCCGGCAACGATCGCCAACTTGGTTGCTATAGTTATATATGTTGCTATGGTAACGGTTGTTGCTATGCCAACATTGGTTGCTATGGTAACGGTGGTTACAAAGTTCGAATCTCGTATGATAAAAATGATATTTTGCAATTTTTTTCATAAAGTAACGTTTTTTTTGTAACGTAACGTTTTTCGATTTCGAATCTATGTGCCAAAGCAAAGACATAAAATGTCAAAAATGTAGTATCTATACTTACGACCTTTTTCGATGGTGATAAGCTATTAAAAAAAAGTAGTATCTATATTTACGACTTTCTTCGATGGCGATAAGCTAGTAAAAAAAATAATACTATCTATAATTACAAATTTTTTCATTAGTAATATGCTTTTTAAAAAGAAGGAGGTTCCATCGTACATCTTGTATTTTAATAATAATTTTGTTTAAAATTTTGGTAATTTAACTGTTACTAATATAAATATAATTCATGCATTTTTATTTCTTAATAAACTTAATACTTCTTGATTTTGAAATCCTTTAACAAAGTTAAAAATATAAAATAACTACCTATAAAAAATTATAATAAAATAAACACAAGTAACTTTTAATATGTTCTATTTAATAGAATTAAATAAAAATAATAATAATAATAATAAAAATCACTATGACTATTATAATAAAAAAACATTAATAATATTAATTATTATTATAATATTTATTGATATTGTAAAACTGATTGTACGTTATCAGTATAACAATAATAATGTGGCGAACCCATAGAGTATAATATTAGTCTATGGGCGATTGGGCGAACCAGCGCCACATAGCTTCCCTCCGGCATCAGTTTTATTGTCAGGCAGTTGGTCACGTTGTTATCACCACCCGGCACCTCGGCGTCCGTTGTGACGGCCGAGTTACCAAGTGTTGTTCGCGCCTTCTTCCTCGTTACTGTCGTACCGACACAACACGCCTAAAACTTCGTGACTCACAGTCAACATTTTTATGTATTTTTTCGTTCTTGTTTTATTAAAACGCCATACGTGTATCTCATAATTCGATATTAATTTTCACTCTCTCGCTTTAATAAAATGTTCCGTATACGTCATACAACCTGTCTTGTTTAATTAGTTAACTCGAGCTACGTGGAGGCAAACCTCCACAATGATATTAAAATCTAATAGATACGACCTTATTCGTCGGTTCTATGATTGTGTCAATTCGTCGTATCTAAACATACGATGGTTTTCGTTGGAAATAGATATTTCCGGAAATTATGAAAATAGTTAATATCTAATCTCTTTGGAACATTATACATACGATCTTTTTCATGGAAACTACAGAAAAATATTTTTTATCAGATGATGGTGATATCTCAATATTGATAAAAATCGAGATACGACGTTTTTCATTGGGGCCATACATAATAATATGTTGACATTATGTTTAATACATTTTAAGCCAATTAGTTAAAACATTAATCACGTATAAACCTATTTGTATTTTTTATTTAGAAGCAGTACAAAGTACGTAATTGTTGTGTTTTTTATTGTATTGCTAATTTGCATAATAACTTTATGTAAAATGAGTAATTCATAGTATATTTTATCAAATACTGTTATTTCATCAATAATAATTTGTCATCTAAATTATACAAAAACAGGATATTTTCAAATGAAAACTTTCATACTATATTGTACTTTTTTACTATTTAATTTCCAATTAGACAATAAAATCATAATCCCATATCTAATATTTATTTCTAGGTATGATTTTTTTCAAACTACATAATGCAATTAATAATCTATAGTGACAGACAATACATCGTAGTCTAACTTATGTTATGGGTTTGCATTTTCTTTAACTATCATATTTGAAAAAAGCTATTAATTATTACATTTGAAAAAAAAAGTCCCTCTATTGAAAATGTTGATTTAAGTTGTATACCTTGTATATAACTTGTTAATAATTATTATATTTTCATAGCTGCCATTAGTAAGTATATTTTTGGTTTTTTTTTTATTGTACTATTTTATTCTATGTAGGAAAAGATTATTTTACCATAAAATAGACATTGACGATCAAAAACTTAACAGTTCATGTTGTTCGTAAAGTGTTGACTTATGTACAATAAGTTGTTTTCCAAAAGTTTACGTTCAAATGAATTGTTCAATCACTGCAGTGGCGTATTTAGCATTCTTTTTATGTGGTAGACGATAATTTCAGTTTACAGAGTCTGTAGTGAGGGGGGGGGGGGGCTACAATAATTGTATTATAATTCAAGTATTTAAGGAGCCATGGGGGTGGATCTTTCCACCAACGTAAATACACCCCTGAATCAATGTTATTTGTAATGTGTTTATATTAGAATAGAAAATAAGGCGTATTCCATAAACCAAAAATTAAGTAACCTCAAATGCACAGCACACAAGATAATAAGGGTATTTTATAATATCCACATAATCAATTTTTTTTTTTTAATATCCACACATCAGAATTCATTCATTAGTACAGCGGTAGAGAAACTAAAGTGGTTAAAACATTGAATACAACTTTAAACAACTTTCATAATATTGTATCTAATGTAACGGATAATATCCATTTATTCACAAAGTCCAAACGTATATAAAATAATATATTATTTTGTGACAAAATATTGCAATAGTATAGGTAGTGCGGGCTGACCTGAACATATTATGACACAACTCAATTATCAAACAGTTACACATACAAGATAAGGGAGGAGGTCAGCCGGCTCACTCACATTGTTTCGAGCGTAGTCTTGTAAAACACAGTATAGGTTTTTAATTTTAACTTTAAATATAAAAACCCACTTTTACAGGATACGGGTACCGTATAACATATATATATATATATAAACTATAGACGAGTACATAGTCATCTAATGGATGTTTGGCATTTAATGTATGTATATATATATATGAAAATGGTGATATGACTTTTGCCGACTAGGCGTACAGGACACAGTCGCACAGATAATGACTCTACGCATATCCGTGTGGACTGCGGATAAGTCGATAGGCAAGGGGGAAGTAGGAGAGCAAGGGGACTTATAAAACCAGACCCGAAACGTCCTGCTTTCATACGTGTGACACCATAGCAAATACGAGCATCCTTCACTACACTCAGCATAACAATGATATTGGAATATTTTTCCTAAATTAATATCTCAAAACAAACACTTTCACTTTATACGAGTTTACCTTATTTCAACCATCCTAAGAAGAATCCTCGCCACAACGGTCTTACTACTGGTAAACAACACAATTAACCTAAATTGCCAGTTTACCACACTAATATTGTAATGACAATATAATTATTTATTAATAACATTGGTTTATTAAATATATTTTTTGCAGACGGAATAAGTAAGTATATTTTTGTTAATATATTATACTATATAGTATATGCCTATAATTGATTTTACTCAATTTTAATTAATTAAACGTTATTATTTACAGAAACCGAAAGTACGTGTCATTTATTTTTAATATGTATTATAGGTATACCTATACATAATCATGTTATTTTGCATGGAAATTGTCTTTCAAATGTTTTGACTTGAAATCTGACTGGAACTATAATATAATTTAATAATGTTTGTGATGTTGATGAAATTCATACAAATATATGAACTTAAACAGTTATAAAAAAAATATGATAACATGTATGTTCAAAATATTTTAAAGCAGTAGCTTTTGAATTTTAACGATGTATTACATTTCAATTTTTTTCTTAAAAATAAAATATATACACTAGACTTATTACCACCTCGACAAGCTTAATATATTTGTTTTATAATAATTATAAATGTTTAACTTTTGTGACTGTCTCTATCCTACTTGCAAATACATTTCCATTTTTTTGTTTAAATTCTTGGTATAGATCACTTCAGAACAATATTATCTTGCGTTCTTATTTTAATAAGAATGGTTTTACCTACTATGCATTTTCTTCCACAAATACCTATTGTAGTTGTACGTGTTCATATGATATCGTTTTGAGTTTTTCAGAAAGGCGTAGTTTTAATTTATTTGTTTAATTTACTGTACAATATTTAATATGATAAACTAACTATTAAAGCTTAGAATGACATTTTATATGAATAAAAAAGACTTAATATTTTCGAAAATCTAGAATTTTACTATTATCTATTTAATATATGTTTTTCAAAAGGGCTAGACCCGTAAATATAAATATAAATAAATAAATAAATAAATATAATTTACATAGTAATTAATTTATTAAACTTCATTATTTACAGTTAAGGAACGTATGTATTTTTTAAGAACCGTGTTTTATATTTTCATTTTTTTGTTTTACTTAATAACATAAATTGTATATTTAAGTTGAAAAATCTATAATACGAAAATCCATAAATATTAAACAGCAAAAAAGAATGTTAAAATATTTTGTCATGATGCATAATATGATAAGATAATAATAGGTTATCTATGTTATAATTAGTAATTTCCAATATAAATATTACGTACAATTTCAAATACTATAGGTACGTACATTTTTTTAACTACAAGAAAAAAAATTAATTGATTTTGTGTAGAAAACCCCGATGTTTCCATATTTTTTTGTTTATCTTTAATATTTTGAAAAGTACTTCTAATTGTATTATATACTTCCTAAAAGTTGCAACTAGATACAATTTAATACTAGAAACCACCCTTAAAGTTGAATATCCAACTATTGTTTCTGTCATAAAACGAATACATTTTTACGTAATAAATAAACAAACATAATATTAGAATTTAAAATACGTTATTAATAAATGATAGAAAAACCTAATAATAAAAATATTTACCTAATAATTTCATTGAAAGATGCTTTATAATATAGGATAACATTTAGTCTCTATACTAAATACATATGGTTTTTTAAATTATAATGATTGATCATTGCATTCAAATTTTGCACATAAATCACATATTGACATTGGACTACTCAATGCACACACGAGGTGTAAGTTGTACTATACAGCAGGGTGATTTTCCGTTTTTTTTTTTATCTATTTTTTTGCTGACAACTGAAAAATTATAATAAATTGAGAAATTTGTTCCCAGTAACAGTAAATGTATCTATTATTTAGAAATAAAATATTACAGTTCAATAAAAAAACAACAAGTTCCCATATCATAAAAATAATTACCTACTGATATTTTTAATTCGTGGTAATTTATCATTAATCCTGAGTTATCATATTTTATTAATTACAATATAATTATAATGATAACATTATAATTATTTTTATTTTTCTAGCGTGGATGAGTACGTATAAATATTATGTGGTTTTATAGTTTTATTCATGTTAAATTTTAATTTTGTACTAACAAAATACATTTGCTTGGAACCAAAAAGTGTAAATCAATTTTTTTAAATTCACTTTTTATATTATTATATTGTAACGGTATATATAAATACGAATACAGTCTTTCTAAAGGCTACCAGGAAACAAACATTCGAACAAAAACGAATAATTATAATAAAAAACAAACAATGAACGATAAAACCAATTCTGTATAAAATCAGGTGCGATATCGTCAAACCATGTGCAATACTTATGAGTCACACTAGACTGATTACTCAACGTGTGCCTACATATTATTATTTCAACATTTACCAGTCAAGATAGCCCAGCATACATTGTACCTGCCCAGTGCTAAACCATTAAATCCCAGTTTCATTTTCCGTTGAAATATATTCCGTTTAAAGTAAACAAAATACCAATTTTATGGTATAAAGATAGGCCATGCTATAGTACGAAATGGAAATTAACGTTCGAGCATTATCAAGCATAGGTGTCGATGATGTATTTGAAAATAAGTATTTATCTGTTCATAATAAGAACGCACTGTGCACATGCATACGGCATGGCACGCACTGTCCGCAGGTCAACGACAGTGATCCGTGGAGTGGGGCCACGGTTTTATCTTTAATCGTGAGTGGGGTGGATGAGCCAACTCTAGAACCAGAACGCCCGGTGCATTTTTATTCTGTACAGATCTAGTAGAGAAGAATTATGATATTAAATTGTGGGTACGCCGGTGACATAGCATTATCGCGATGGACTCGTCATATTTGTATATAAAAATATACTTGAGAAGTTTCAAGATGATCAGTGAATATCTTAAACTTACATCCCAATAAACATGGGTAATAGGTAGGATGCTCTGCTTTGTTGAATGTCCGGGAAACGTACGTGATGTATTCTAATGAGTACTGAATTCTTCAGACGAGTTAAAGTATAAGTGCTTCACTCAGTCCAAATGGCATCTGTATAAGCTCATGGTGAACTTTATCTATTAAAAATTCAGTTTCCTGGCCATTTTCTCACCGTATTGAAATCCAATGTCTAGATCTAGCGTGGAATAGTAACGAAAACGACCAAGCTGATCCAATATTTCGTCAATTCGGAGTATTGGGATTGCATCCTCCTACTGTAATTTGATTTAGACGACGAAAAAGTCCATAGGGACGTATTGAAAGGTGTAGCATTCTCTGGTGTACGAATTTCATTATGTATGGTAGTTGTGGACGCGAGCTTATCTCCATCTGAAATAAATATGTTCGTAGACTCATGGCATTTCTTCCATAAACTGTTGTATTCTTCGGGATTCAAGTGTTTTGTATTTATTGCCAACTTGAGGCGTTGTAAACGACTTAGATCCTCCGGTTTCATTTGATAATGTGTAACTACTAGCATTGTTGCTTTTTGAAATTCACTACAAGATATATTTAAATTAGTAGAAGTGGTTGAAGTCTTACTGGATGCTCTGTGCAATTAACTAAGACTTCCAACAGTTCTATTTGTCTAACTGTAGACAAGACATTCCCGGGATGCACGTTTTCACCTCATTGTGTAAATATTTGACATTTCCTATACTTTTTTTTTAATGGCCTAGTTCGGACGCCTTTTTGGTAGAATTTCTAATTGGGCAATCGTAGGTTTCTGCCATTTCCAGTTGGGAGATGGTGATATCACCGTCTAAGCAGTTGCCTGCCAAGAGAGCGATGCCGCCCATGGCCGGGATTCAAACCAGCGACGGTGAGCATTAGAACCGACGCTGTAGTCCACTCGGCCTCTCCCCCCCTCCCACCAAAAAAAAGTACCTATTCTGGTATCTTCTTGGACCTTCAATTTAATAATATTTATTGACAAATAATATGGTTAATAACTACTACTAATTTTTTTATAACTAATTTCCAGATACATTGGCCGGTAAGAAACAATTTTTAAGTTTTTCTATTTCAATGATCTTTTTAGTTTATTTTTGTTTGAAAGTTTTTTGGTGAATTTACATGAGCAATATTTTCTTCTCTCAAAAGTGTGTTTTAAGCTATTGAAAATCATAGAAAAAAAAATTTTAAAATGTTTAATTTTTTTAACTGTGTTTGGTCACTAACAATACATATTTGAGATGTTGACACCAGTAGAATAAAAAGGACAGTTTTAATGGAGAGAAACCTTCACTCCCCCATCAGCATCCATCCTCATCCTAATCCCTTATCAGTGATAATAGGCTTATTGACTAAGATACAATGTACTGGCATCGTCTAGGTGAGAGGGTTAGAGAGTACTCACAAATGTCTTGTAAATTCCATGTGTTATGGCACCTTAACTGATATGCGTAAATAGTGGTTCAATTTTGAACTATTAATTAGATAAACCATATTAACTAGTCCATAGATTAAGATTAAAACCACCATGCACGCTAGCAAAGTTCCCATAACACGTGATAACCTCAGACATTTGTGGTCGACCGACATTGTTTCGATTTCTGTCCATCGTATCTTAGTCCGTCGTCCCCTTCATTATTATCAGTACCCTCACTCATTGTATTAGTACCCTCCCCTTATAATAATCAATTACCACTTCTTATGAGTGATTTACTCCTACTATCAGCCACGTATCCGATGTACGGCCAACCAGTACACCCATGCCACAGACGCACAAAAGTCACAGTCGCCACAACCCTATCAGTTATGAATGACATACCTATAATATATAAATGATATATTTATAATATATTTATGACATATCTATATAATATATACTCATGATAGTATCAGTTACTGCAACTTATACAGGATGTAACAGGAAGATCTGACAATGTAACTTGTGTCTATGAACTATTTTCTGTATTGGTTATTTATTACGTACGTTTGGTCAGCCCCCCCCCCCTACTCCCAAAGGAAAATAAACAAACTATACAGATATTTAGCACGTAATTCGCACAAATTCGTACGCCTAGTTTTAAAATTCTCACGACCTTCCTTCCCATCGAAAAACAAAAAACTCATGGGGGGTCAGCAACACGTCTCGTCATTTTTTTTATTAATTACAAGTGTTTTACTAAGGTTTTTTTTATAGATTTTTATTCAACTAGGCATTTTTATTCAATTAAATTGTTTTTATTAATTAGATTATTTTTTAATCAACTAGGCTTTTTAAGGTTATACACACTATTGTAATCTATAAAAATAATCATGAGTAAATCATATATATTTGATAAAAAATAATCAATTTTTAATAAACAATCTATAAAAAATAAATAAGCCTTAAAAAAATTGTATTCAATAAAAAATAATGTAAGTAGAATAGTAAAAAATCTTAATTGAATAAAAAATCTATCTTGATAAAACACCTGTATAAAAAAACTAAATTTAATAAAAAATAATCTAATTTTTGAAAAAAATTTGATTGTGTAAAAAATCTATAAAAAAGCCTTAGTAGAATGCCTGTATAGTTAAAAAATAATCAACTTTTAATAAATAATTTTTATTTAATAAAATCTATATTACAATTTTTATAAAGGTGTTTTATTAATTATAGATTTTTTATTCAATCAAGATTATAATGTTAAGTTTAGAAAAAAATTTAATTACAATAGTGTGTATAACCTAAAAAAAAGCCTAGTTGATTAAAAAAACTATGAAAACCCTTTTGACAAAATTTTGGTTTTTGGTGGAACTCTAAAACAACTTACCGTGGATACATAGAATTTTCACTGAATATTTATATTGGAATTTTCTATACACCATAACATTTCAAAAATGTTGACTTTTTTGAAGCTATTTACGGACATTTTCTGTATCCATTTTTCTTAGTTTTTTTTCTATAAATGTCAATATAATTTTATTTGTTGGGTTGAAATGCTTAAAAATGTAATACAAGGCTCCTAATATATTGTTATAATGACAGTTAAAAAAATTTAAAAATACATAGTTCCAATTTTTTTTTAAGCCTATAAAGTTTAATTTTCGACAAAATTTATCAAAATCTCAAATATAATCCATTATTGAAATTAAAAAAATATAGAATGTTTAATTTGTATTCCTAAGAATTGAACATTTCAGACAAAGATTCTTATAAATAGTAAGAAAAATAAACTGTAAGAAAAATATCTAAAAAATATTTAAACATTTATTTTTCACATACATTTTAAAACGAAATTTAGACTAAATTACATAGAACCAAAAAAAAAAACGATTTACGCATTGACCTTTTCAAATTACATTTCAAATTAATGTAATTTTTTTTTTTGGCAAAAATGAATTTAACCTATTGTTGTACACTTGTACTAATGTCTAATATCTAGTAAAATAAATTATTTTAATCACAATAATATCATCAACTTATGTACTTAGTAATATTATAGTTAATCAAGCTCAGACTCTTTTTTCATATACTATATGATTAAATCATTGAATACAAATCCATTACAGTGGCCCACTGCTGTAACCAACTGTAAAGCAGAGCGACATCCACTTACCCGATTTTTAATTCTATGTTCCTGAATTATCTATTATCTTCATAATTGTTGGCATCTTTGAGCCTGGTGGATGGAACCCATAAAAATATTTTTTTTATAAGTTAAAAACTTATTATGATAGTCATATATTACACAGAATTAAAGAATACAATTGTATAAATAATTGGAAAACCATTTAAAAATAAAATATTGGATAACTATATTAAAGTATAATACATATTTTGATGAAATTAAAATTATTTTTTTATTTCTATCCAAAACTCTTAATTTTCTAAGTTATTCTGTGCATTTCTTGAGAACTTTTCAAACAAACCACTAGATTTGCCTCTTTAATTATAATAATATATTGTAAATGTTTTATAATTACCTATACGTCTTAGAAATTACTATTTTATTTTATTTCTAGATCAAATACGTAAGTCTCTTTTATTTTTAATAGTAACTATTTTTACACTATGTATTATATGAATCTTACATACAGTTTATACAGTTTAAAGCTAGATTGTTGTATATTCCATGAGCCCATGATAAATTGATATTATAGTAGAACAATTTTATGTATGTTTTGTGATAATTATAACTAGAGTTTTTGTTTTTGTTCCAGAATCAATAAGTACGTAATAACTTTACCTTTGTAAAATATGATTGTCTTATAGTGTTTTTTACTAAAAGTTTTCACGTAAAGAATGTATGGATTTCCTGTCGATATATTTTCTATTTATCAACTGTAAATTACACTAAAATAACTTTCTAATCTATTGCACTAATAATACATTGTGTTGGGATATTTTATTCTGCGGGATAATTTGTTCCCTGTTGAGACATTTTGATCCTTTTTAATATTTTAACAAAAATAAAGTAGGATTTTTTGTTCCTTTAATTAAAAATCAAAAACAGAACAAATAATCCTAAAACGGAACAAAATGTCCTAGTGCGACATTTTGTTCCGTGGGGATAATTTATACACCTCGTAGAACTTTTTATTAAATCGTTTTATAAAATTTAATAGCGGAAAAAATATCCTATATTACAGTGGAAGTCAGAGGCATACTCAGGAATAATCAATGGAAGAAAGGGGGTTGAAAAAAAATATATTTCATGTTGTACTTAATTGGTTTATATATTTTATTGATAAATATATAGAAAGACTAAGTACGTACATAAGCGTAACTAGGGTCAAAATTCTGTGGGGAATACATCCTACCTAGCAAATATCTATTTAAAATAACCCATAGCTCATAATATTATCTAAATCAATAAGGCACATTTTTTTTTTTTTGGTTGGGGGGTACTAAATCGTTGTCAGGGGATCAGCACCCCTTAGTTGCATCACTGACTAAGTACTTGATATTTTTGCAAGATAAGAAGAGCACTATTAAGACAGACATAAACCTTAGTTTAACAAAACGTATATTATTATACATGGACACATTTTCTGAAGTTGTAAGTGAATAATAATTAAACAAACCAAAATAAATATTGTTTTAACATATTAATGTTTGTGTTTAGGCTACTATACTACTATAATAGTAAGCTAAAAATCTAAAAAATGTTGTTTATTGGCATACAAAATCGTTATAGTGTAATATGTTGAAGAGCTGCTAATAAACAAACAACTCTACCTAAACATGTGTTTTTTTTTTATATTGGACCATAAGCCATTAGTATGGATATGCCATATGCAGACACAATAGCTGAGGTTTCAAATAAAGTACATAAATACGTGTCCTTAAATTCAATACATTTATTGTAAATATGTATTCAAATTGTACATTAAATAAACACATAAAAAGAATAACAGTCAATAATACTAGAACTATAAATATTAATTACTTATATTACTGGTATGCATATAGGTACAGACATAGGCACAACTAGGGACATTTTTTAGCAGTACTGAAACTGTATCAGCAGCACAATACCTAATAATTAATATTTTAAACCCCTAATCAATATTTATTTTAGGCTCTCGACGCACCAATCAAATCATTCGTGCGTGAAAAGTGATTATTCTCTCGTAGAATAGACTGTTTGACTGTCAATAATTGCCATGTGTTCTAAATCGGTTCTCATTACCCCACACCGCGTGCATGAGTAGAAGTACACCACAATGGTCGAAACTGGTTATTTTTCGCAGTGGCGCGGCGCACGGTTAATAAATATACAACGTTCCCATACGAAAATAATAATATTATCAATGAATATTTTGATGATTGATTACATTTATTTATTTTTAACCCAATTTTTTTCTGCTTCTTAAATGTCCAACTGTCCATTGGTTTTCCATAATCTGTGGATTTGATGTGAAAGATCTATACACGACATTTTTACAAGATGTCTCTCATTTTGCGATGAATGTATTAATTATGTATTGATTAATTAGCTTATTATTTTTTGTTTCTGTCATCACTTTTAAGCAGTGGCGGCCCTCTTATATACTGAATGTGTATCCGGGTGAGTGGTCAATGGTCATAGACGATAGAACATGGTGGATAATGACCCTAAATTAATAAAAAAAATATACTTAATAATCCAACCGGTGCAGTGGCTAAGTGTAATATAGTGAAATACGGATAGAAATACTAGTAAATACTTAATAGTAAATGGATTGGAATATTGGATGTAGAAATCATTGCATCTACAATGTTTCAAATAAACAGGTACCTTTAGTAAAATTAGTTCAGAACATTATATTATATTTATATTATTAAACTATGAATTATAAATAATATGTATTAATAAGTCATCATTCAATGAATTGTTGAAATAAGGTTTATATATTTTGTCTTAATAATAGGGTAAAGTATGGTGTTATGGCAGGGCTGTAGTTATTGGCACCAAGTAATTTTGTTTTTCGTATATATAATGTTTGATTATGAATTTTACGGATATTTTTTTTCGATTATACGATCATACTGATACCGTATTATTATCAATCTTGATGTTATCATATTATTTGACAATTTGCTATTCGATTTCGTAATGGAGCAGGTTAGGTGCCAATAACTACCAAAAACGAATTCTTAAGGTGCCAATAACTGCATACTTTACTTTACCCCCTTTATAGGCACAATTTGGGGGGGTCTAGATGAGGCTTAGCCCCTTATAGTTTTATTTAAGCCCCCCTAAGTTTTTAAATATATTCATTCTTATATCCACCTACTAAAAAAAATTATCAAATTAAAAAAAAAAAATTAAATATGGAGTTTTTTAGGTAACTCGATAATCAGTGTACGTATGTTGTCTAATAAGTGATAAGTAATAATTAACATCAATTTATAGAATATATAGTTTATTGTTGTTATTAATGTTAGTTTTAATGAATGGTAGGTATGAATATAATATGATACATCGTTGAATTACAGCTTGAGTATAGTGTTGTTCTATGAGTATAGTTAACCTGCTATCATAGTAGTAACACGGGTAATATTACTATCGAATATAAGCTATTTTTAGAATATGGAATTTACGGAGATGTCATCTGTATATATAAAACGGTAAGCTAGCTGACTGATATATCAACGCACAGCAAAAACCATTGGACGGATCGGTCTGAAATTTGGTATACAGATAGCTATTATGATGTAGGCGTCCGCTAAGAAAGGATTTTTGGAATTTCAACACCTAAAGGGGAAAATAAGGGGTCTTTTTTACCTATGAGGAAGATAAAAATTGATACGCACATCTATTCATCAAGATAGATTTTCAAATGCTTCTGTGACATATGAAGAAAAGGACATTTCTGGTAGTATTAAAATGAAGATAAATCAAATAAATTCGCTATGTCTAATCACCGTTTGCAATTATAAGATTTAACACATGGTAACTATGTTATTTTATTTTTATAATTACAAATAATTAATTAATTATCATTGAGTTGTTGAGTACTTGAGTTGTATATTATTGTATTTCATTTATCAAGTATTTTGTTTATATTGTTGAGTACCAAACTCAATGTTTTTGTAATATATTATTACCGTAAAAATTATAACAAGTGGTGAGGGGGTGTGGGGGCGGAGCCCCAGTGGGTCTGTATTGATATTATAAATTTAGCCCCCCCAAATCAGTGGTCCAAATTGCGCCTATGCCCCCCTTATCTTGCAAAACTACCAAGTACTTATCTAAAATTGCCAAACAGTTATGAGAACAAATTGTATCTTACTATACCCAGTGTGACATTCAATTTTTTAAATTATTGTATCCAAAAACCGCACACTTATAATTTTGAACCTTAAAAGGTCTTTACTATAATACTTTATTATGTACCTATATGTAAATGTTTAAATTATTATTTATTCAAACTAAAAAATGTGGGTAAGTGGATGTCACTCTGCTGTACAGTAGGTTACAAGTGGTTCACTGTAATGGATGGTGTTAAACTTGAATTCAATGATATAATATCATTGTATAAGAAAAACGATTCTGAGCGAAAACGGTCAGTCAGCCTATGATATTACCAAGTATGTTTGATGATATTATTGTGAATAAAGTAATTTATATATAACCTAGGCTTTTACGTGGAGCCTTGTTTTCAATTTTCAATCCTTAGTAATAAAAGTTGAACATTTTATAAATTTTTAAATACAAAATAAAATTTGATAAATTTTGTAATAAATTAAATGCTTATGAAAAAAAAAAATTGTGCCTATGTATTTTTAATATTTTTAACTGCTATTGAAACGATATATCAGGAGCCTTGTATTAAATTATCACGCTTTTTTACTCAACGAATACAATTTTATTGATATTTAAAAAATTGAAAACTGAAAATGTTCCTAAACAGTTCAAAACAAATCAAATTATTTTCAAAATTGTATCATGTATAAAAAATGCTAATTTTAACATTCATGTATAATGTATAAAAAATGCTAATTTTAACATTCATGTAAAATGTATAAAAAAATGCTAATTTTAACATTCATGTATAATGTATATACATTCATTTTTTTTAGAGTTAAGCCAAAAACCAAAATATATTTTCTCGAAAACAAATTTTACTTAAAAATTCCTGTTTTTCCTTAATTATTCTTTTGTTTTTCCCGGCGCTTTTGAAAACTACTGATTTTTTTACTTTTGACCACCCAAAGTACCAACTAGATTCTTTTTCCTATCAGAAAAGTAACTGTTGAAGAAAATCCAAGCCTTTTTACTGTCCTAAAAGGTGATGACAGACACAAAAATTAAAAAATTTAAAAGTAAATAAAAAACACACATTATTGTAAAATCAATACATTCATCGTTCCACTCTGAATATAAAATGTATATGATCAAATCTAAAAATTTAAACAAGTTCTCCTAAAAAAATACAATTTAATTAAAAGTAAATAATTTTAGCAATTTTAACAACTTGTTTTTATTTTTCAATTGGACGGACAATATTTTACATTCCCTTATGGGACTTACGTTCTAACCACTATATATGTATACAAGGCCGACTAATAACGAGTGGCGACTAAAGACGTGACTAAATACTTAAGACTTAAAACATGTTAGCATATGATTGTATAGTATTCGAATTTAAACTTATTTAGTTTTTTGAATACTTTCGGAGTATATGACTTTCATATTACATATTCTTTTCAACTCCCTTCTCTCCATTAAATATTCATGAGAATACCTCTGACCTCCACTGTACAATTTTGTTCAGCTATAAAATTTTATAAATTGATTAAATTATTCACAAAAAGTCCACCGAGAGGAACAAAATATCCCCGCGGGACAAAATGTCACACTAAGACATTTTGTTCCATTTTAGGATTTTTTTGTTCCGTTTTTAATTTTTTGAAAGGATCAAATTCTTCACAAAACGGAACAAAAAGTCCACCGAGAGGAACAAAATATCCCCGTGGAACAAAATATCCTTAAAGGACATATTGTTCCGTTTGAATATTTTTTGTTCTGCGATTGATTATTTTGAAAAAGGAACAAAATGTCCGCGGAACAAAATATCACCTTACCTTAATGATATCACATTTAAATATGGTACCAAAATATAATACCAAGATACAACTCTGCCTTTATACTGTAGGTTTATATTTCTTTTTTAATAACTGCTGAAACTTATGAAAAACCGTAATTAGGGAATTATAATGACTATACAATTTTTACTTACTGGTAGAGTAACATTATAAGTATGAATCCGTTTAGTTGATAAGGCGTTACCCATTTTTGGGTATGACTATAACTATCACTATACAGATTGATTAGGTATTAATTTTCTATAAAAGGTTGACTCTGCAGAGTTCTTAAACTATACAAATCAATCAACTTACATTTTAAAATATATTATACTATTGACGGGAGGTCAATAATATCACATTAACTTAAATTTAATATTATTATTATTGTTTTTTTTCTAGCGAAAATTGCCGAATGTATGTATATATATATATGATATAATTAACATTATAAAATAAAGTTAATAGGATAACTTTGTAATGTATCGAAGGGTTGTACTGGGATGTTTCCGTGAGAAAAGATTGCTGTACTATATCAGCATATGTGGCCATAACCGTATCTGATGTATTTGGTATGTAGGCTGTGGAAATGTTAAATAGTTCTATGGAGGGGTAGCCTTGGGACACCCTTACTTGTATACAAAAGTAAGAATATAAGGCATTAAACTTTCAAACTTTGAAAGACAGTAGGGGTAGGTAGGAGCTATTTGAGTTTGTACATCATGCCTTTATACCTAACACAGTCAAAGACTTATGATACATCTAAAAATACACCAGGACAGTTTTATTTTGTTTTTTTTCGAAAGATGAGGATAATATAGGTCTGTTAGCCTACGTATGTGATGAGCTGTAGAGTGTTAAGTTCTGAAGCCAAATTTAGAGTTAGGAATGATATTTTTCGTTTGTATAATGGTTCTTATTCTATTAAGCTATACTTTTTCGAATAACTTGTCCAAGAATAAGGGACTTTTTTGATAATTCTTTTGTTTGTTATTAAATAGTATCGACATGTTTTTTAACTTCTTCTAGTTTTTTTTTTTTATCAAGAACTGTATTTAATTTGGTGATATTAGTTTGGCAGGTAGAGATAAAATAAGGGGACTGAAAAGGGGACACAAAAACGTGAAACATTGCAATTTTTTTAGCACAAATAAAAATAAAATTTATTTTTTTTTTTAACACGATGTTCAGTGTTCTAAATTCTTATGTAAGAATTCAGTAGGTATACAATATACATGTATACTATTGTGTACCTACTTGTATTATTTAAACATTAAAATATTTAATAACTTTGAATACTATTTTAAATGTATAATACCAAAGGTCCTACATTTAGGTACCATACAATTAATTATATGTAAATATAAAACTTATTTAAAAATAAAACAAAATTTATTAAAATACTGTAATATTTCATGAAATATTTAATTTTTTTTAAATTTCACGAAATATTCAAACACTAGGTGAAATATTATGATGTGGAATAAATACATTGAATAAATGCTCACCAAAAAGTTCAGGTTTGTCCTGGTCTGTAACAGCCAAAGTCCTAATTCGGTCAGTGATAGGTAGGAGTTGTTCATTTTTTATTTAATGAGAGTTTTGTTGTTTTCCATAGGGAGCAGTATTTTGTACAAAAATTTTTATATTTATTTTCAAAGCATTCAAAATTGTATTTACTAATAAAGATTCGATTATATTTTTGTTTATCTAAACAAAAATGGATACCGATATTTTAGGAATGTTATCGGGCACGACGTTTTTGAGGGATCGGAAATGGATTTGTTATATGCATGGGTAAAACTTGGTTGCATAATTTTTGGTGGTTTGTTTGGCTTTTTTGGAAGATGATTTGTATATTGCAGATTGTATAGAGTACAATTTAAGAAATTGAGTTGAATTTTCGATTTTTGTTGATATTTTTTTTAAAATTTTAATTTAATTGATGCATTATGATCAATACAAAACTATACGCCCATCAACAGCAACTTAGTAAGATAAGCGTTAAACGTATTAATAAAATTAATGTTGAGATCTAAATTTTTTTTATATAATGAACAATTCTTTGAGTTTATTAAATATTTAAAATTTACACCAATAGAGGTACCTAGGTGCATACTTACATGATGAGTTGTACCTATCAAAAACAATAGGAAACTATCACAATGTAGCTTATTTTTACAGTTGTTTCAACGATGTGTGGGAATGGTATGTATAAATACTGTGTACTTATGAATGGTTTTGAATTGTATTTTAAAAGTATGTTGATAGCATTTTTCTGTATCCGTAAAAAGAATTTGTTAGATTCATCAAAATCGGGGCATTTTAAAAAATATTTTTTAGTTTAAAATGTAACAAAGTTTCAATATTTTCTTGTTTGTGTTGAATAAATATTTGCCTGGTTTGTGGGCTTAAAATTGATCATTATAATCGTAAAAAAATCGAGTTCTGTTTGCGCCTGTGGAAGGGCGTTCTAATGAACATACTCAACAAACCTAATAGTAATTTATTTTGCAGATCCTAAAGGTTTTTGTACAAGTGCTATGGCAAAGAAACAATACCAAAATTCTCTTACAAGAATGATTAAAACGCTTGCTTAAATATTTTGTTTAAACATTCTAATACAAAAATTAATTAAATTGTATAATACAATATTTAATCACATTATATTATTATGTATAACAATATTCTAATTACAAATATATACTACTTGGTATAATAATTCATACTAAAATAAATGCGATGTTTTCGGAAAAAAATTATTCAACATTATATAATAGTAGTAGGTACTTATCTAATATAAACAACTTATATATAATATTATTTTTTGTTTTGCTTTATGAATTGTTTGGACTCATTGTTATCAAAATTACTTCCTTCCAACGATCTATATTAACAATGTTTTTCCAAATTTCACAATATACAATATTACAGTGACCTATTCAATCACGAAGTAAACTTGACTCTTATAATACAGAAGATCGGTTTACTATTCTCCCCATTTATTCTTATATGTTTTAAATAATTTGTTCCTTATTATAATGTGTTTTTTTATTATTTCTACTAAATCTACTTGAAAAAAAAACTGTCTATTCCTGTTACTTCTGGCATTACAGTGTCAATAGCAACGTATTATAATTTGTCAATCATCATATGACGTTCAAGAAGTTCCCCACCGAGTTTGATATTGACACTCAAAACTAGTACAAATATTTAGCAATCAATATGTTTACCAATTTTCAACCTATAATTTATTTGTCTATCACAAATATCGGAATAATAATACTGCGGGAGGGGGGGCAACTCTACTCAACTCCCGACATTGTCCTACTGACTCCGGACTTTTGCAAATACTTGTGTAATTTAGAATCAAGTATAGATATTTAAAACTATTTTGTTACACCTGCAAAATATATACCGTGTTTTGTTTCCAAAGTTCAATACAAATACCTCTAATATTTGTGTACAATTGTTTTTGTACTTTGAGAAACTGTGAGTGTTTGTTTTATGTAGTTAGTATACAAACACGTACCTATTTACAATAATATGACTTTTTAGTTCTTACATTAAATTTATTTCTATGACTTTTGGGTTCCAACACATATTTTGAATGGTTTAAAAAAAAGTTATAATGGCGATGAGGGCGTAACTCCTTTCGGCCAAAAATGGCCTTCCTCTTTTCGCCCACGTCCTCTTTTCGACCAAGTATGATAAAATAGTTTCCTCTTTTCACCTAAAAATAATTGCATTTTTTTCGCCCACGGTTTCATTTTCAACATTTTGGAAAGCACTTCCAAGCTCTAATCTTTCTCAAAATTAATTTAATAAAGCTATTTAGCATAACCCAGAGAACACCACGAAAAGGTGGCTCCAAAATTGTATTTGTGTTTGTGCACATTAAAATGATCATTATATAATATAAAATAGGTATGTATTTGTCATTAGTTGTTATGACATCGTTAAAAAAATTTTATATCATGGATTAGGATTTAATTTAAATTTAAAGTCAAACTTTTTGTATATTTGAATGATATTGATTTAAGGAATTCATACCGACTAATCTCTCCTCTATTGTACTGTTGTATTTTGTCTTCGTTTTTTAGTTGACGATCTTTTACTTTCCTATCTTTAGGAAAGTTTTGTAAATGGATACTATTCAGTTTAATATAGACATCAGTTTGGAATTCTTGTATAAAAGCTAACCACGTACCAATTGGTGGAGAATTATAATAAAAACTTTTGTTAAAGAATGAATGGAACGACTCGCATGCATTAGTTGTCCTGATTAAATCTAACGAGTTAGCTGCCCAAAGCTTTGGTGGGAATATACTTTCATCAGATATATAGTTATCAGTTAAATAATCACAGTATTTTTGTAGTTTATCATTTTCAGGACAGTTAGTCATTAAATCGTCAACATAACAATCACCTACCTCTTCAGGATTTAAAAAAAGTAAACCAAACGTGTAGTGTATCCACTTGCCAATATCTGAAGAGTTGTCTTTATAGTGTGTAGCCACTATAGCCAAGCCAAATTTTTGCACATTTCTCCAACACGATTGGCTTAAATGAAACCTACATCCAATAATTTCCGTATTTGCCAAGCAGTTTTGATTGCTTTATTTATTGCATATTGCATATAGCATATATATGCATAATATGCATATTCAAAATCAACCGTACATTTTAACGGTGATAGACGTACTCCAAGGCTATTCAATATGTCGGTGATTTTCTTAAATACAAATTCATTTGTTTGGACCAATTTATTAACTAATAGGCAAAAACTAATGATATACATACATATAACGACCATTTTTATATCCATGAATAGTATACATTTGTTTAAACAATTCTTGCAGAATATTTAAACGTGCCATCGACGTAAACGTAGACATCGCTCAAGAAATGTAAATTTTTTCACATGAAAATATTATTAAATTTTTATTTTCATTGCTATCTAATAAAAAGTGTTCATTTCTTACAATTATTATTTCGGCTCCGGCAATATACTGATGAACTTCATTTATATTAGTAGGATTAGGAGGAAGGACATTTGCACAAGATTTATACATATTGTTCCTTAACCTTTTTATATTATGTACGTTTAAAATTTTAAATATGACGTTGCGTTATTTTGAGAAATTTCTTTTAATATAATTTTTTTTGGTATTGTATGGAGATCTTCTATTGCTGTTCGTTTGCATGCCATGTTGACTATTTGGCGATTAATATTCGATTCATCATATTTATTATGATAATGTTCTCCGACGGCTGAAGAAAATTCATTATTTTTATCGGTATATAATTTTGCATCTCACGTTCTTGTTACAAATCTCCAACGGGTAAAGCCATCTTTTTTACTAGTTGATTCAAAATTGAACTTAAAATGTTTATAAACAACAATGCGTCCACCCCTTTTAAGGTCCCTGCAAACGAATAATGTATTGTAATTTGTCAATCATCATATGGCGTTCAAGAAGTCCCCCCCTCCTCAACCAGGTTAGACACAGACACTCAAAACTAGTGCAAATATTTTTTTTTTTAAACATTTTTAAAAACGTTTATACTTTTTGCAGTAATAATGAGTGTCATACGTAAATTAATCACCCGGCAGTGTTTTAGTGAATTTATACCTATATTTTTCGGTAAAAAGTTTTCCTAAATAATTATTGATTCATTCACGTCTTATATTTAGGTCAGCACCTACTGAAATGAAACTCACTGTAGATATTACCATAAAATAATATCCTACTGTATTATTCATAATGAGCCCAACGTATACTCATATAGTTATATATTATGCATCTATATAATATTTTGTTTCGACATCTGATAAAAATGTAAAATTATTATATTCATCACTTTTAAAACATTTTAATGAGTAACATTTAAGTAGTCTAAAATGATGTGTCGAAAAAACGTCCATTAGAGTTAAGCAGATCCAAAAATATTTAACTGTCCTTTATGTTCATCGAGTAAGTCAGAGAGTAAAGGTTAATTATTATAGTCACACGCCGGTGCGACGTGTACCTATGTATAGTTATCTGGTTTTCAAATTTACATCACGGTTGACCATATTTTGACCTGTAGGCCATTTACTTAATAATTGCCAGCGTGTTTCTGTCAGCGGCGTAAGCTATATACATAGGCACAAATTTACTAAATTTTTTGGGGGGGACTCAAGCCCCCCTCCCCAAAGGCCATATTTCTTAGTACCACAGAATATAAAAATTAGTACTAATTACTAGATTTTGAACTGGGGGACTTGACCGACATTTGGGGTGACTAAGTCTCCAATGCCCCCCCCCCTTTTTGCGCCAATGGCTATATACATAAAAGGTTTTATTTTACTGCTTACAAATTAATTAATTAAGTAAATTTGAATGTTGATGAAAACATCACCTGGCCTATCTCAAACTAGAAGTTCTCCTTCTTTTAAATTTATATGGGTACTTTTTTTTACAAAGAAGGAAAATTAACACGAACAAATTAAGTTATTTATAATTTAACCACCCCCAATATTTAGCACGCAATTAGCAAGAATTCGCAAGACTAAATTTAGAATTTTCCGAAATTATTTTATAATTCCAGTTTTATCGTCTTATGATCACGTCATCCACAAATCTACATTTTGGGATTCTTGAAAATATTTAGCACGCAATTCGATATTAATTCGGTAGGTACCCACGGAAATGTCAATTTAAAATTTTTTGCCTTTAGTTTGAGTGATTTGCATAATCTCAAAAACGATTTATGACCCAAAAAATATAACTACGACCTAACTTTCAAAAAAATATTTCTTAATAATAATTGTACACAGACTTACGCAAATATTTAGGCCATGATGATGGAATTTTTGTAAATCAGATTTTTTTTGGAAAAATGCATTCAATACAATCTTATTAGAACTTAGAACATTAAAAATAATTTAAATGGCGACTTTTCCTTTTTTATGTAAAATATAATAAAATTAAATATTTAAAATATTGTACAACAATTAAAATCTACTTTGTTATGTTAACATGTTTGGTACACAAGGTGGTAACAAAAACAAAAAAAGTCTTTATAAAGTAGGTATATTATTATTATAATATAAAAATGTCTGCATTCACTTTTCCATTTCTAATCCCAAGACGTACGTAAACAATTCTGATTTTGTGGTTATAAATTATTACGAATTGGTTACTATTTTTAGTATGGTTTGACATCGAAATATTGAATTTGGAGTGCCAGGATGACGGACCTCAGGTTTTTATTTGGAGAACGGATATTACGGACTACGAAACAACGTAATTCACTATTTATAGTAAGTCATAAATCATAATTGTTAAATAATATTATGTAAGAAGTTGAAAAAATAATTTTAAAAAAACAAACTGCAAATATAAATCGTACGTGATTTGCAAATAATACTTTGATAAAGTCCAACATTTATTATTTTTGAAAATAAAACCAAAATTAATTTTTACCGTATAATCTATAATTACGCACAAATTCGTATGATCGGAACATATTAGTTGGTTCATTTAATTTCTAAACGCGAAGTCTGAATGAAAAGTTATTGGGAAGAGTTTTGTTGTCTACACAGTATATAATATAATGTATATGTTAATATATTATACTATTATATTATGTATGTGTTATAGTATATTAATATATAGTAACTTCCAATATAATATGTCTAAATATCAACCAAACGTTTTTATTTGATTTTGAAACGAAAATTAATCAATATGGTTATTATTGACAGATTTACTATAATTAAAATCCTTCGAAAAATCACCACAACCCACTTATCAACTGATACCACCAGTTTGGTCATTATATTGAAAGATTTTAATTATTTATAATCAATTCGGTTTCGTATTTTTTCTTTTCGATTAAACTCTAAAGTCTCGTTGCGTTGTGTGAATTATGGTGATGACATTTAAAATAATATATAGAAGCGATGAGCCGCGCCCATGATGAGTGGATGAGCCACCGATCTCTTTCAATTGATTACCTTTTACAGTATGATAATATCGTTTTATTGTCAAAAGTATTAAACTAAAAATTTAAATAGCCGAGGTATAAATATAAATAAAATCACAAGTGATATATTAAAAATAAATTCCATATCGAGGTTGATTATAAAATTTGAATTATTTTTTGACAGTTATATTATTCAGTAATACGTATATATAGAACGAAAAATATGAATCATGTTATTGTCACTGGAATTTAACCGTATATTATATTAATTTCAATGCCGACGTTTTTCATTTCGTCTGGTTATAAACATGTGATCCCACAGATTAATGTCACACGCAACTATAGATTTGTTGGTGAATTAACATGGCATAACGTATTATTTCTGGACGATCCAAATATCCAAACAAATATTATAGTAGGTATACAGTGTTTAATTATATTGTTGAGTTTTGGGTTTGATAGAAATTAAATAAGATTTAAACATTATAACTCAATATTAATTGAATCTGATATAACTTACGTACATTTTATTTACGTTTATTTTCATTCATTCATAAAGACTTTTTTTTTACATTTATATCAATATTTAACAAATAACCACAACTATGGGTTTAACGGAATCGTAATAATACGAGTATAACAGATAAAATGTTAAAAAAAAAATATTTTAAGTTTAATCACGAACATAATACTAGTGATTTGTTAAAAATAATAAAATTACATAATAATTTATAATATTATTATAATATATTGTGTATCGTTATCATCAAGATTTAAGCAAACAATTTTTGGTGACTTATTGTCCTACGCAACACTATCTTATTTCATTGGTTACAAGAAACGTTATCGTGGTGGCAACAATTTATATTGATTGTGTTATCACAGGTGGATATCCCGTAAAATGTTGAGAAGGGCTCAAATATTTGATAACAAGCAGATAGGGACCCCTATCAAACAAACTGTTACATGTATGTAACACGAAAATATTTTATTGTCTATAATGTATAGAATATACTAATAAAATGTAGTTTCTCGTGTATATATATATTTTTTAATTATTTTATTGTTTTATTTAAATAATAATGAATAACTATGAACAACTAATTTTTTATAGAATAAAAATGTGTATAAATTATGAATATTATATGAGTGAAAAAAGGATCAAATATTCAAAATATAATTAATAAAACGAATTCTTTGTGCGATAAAAAATATTTGTATAGCGCTTAGCTATATTGTTTATCCTTTTGTTGACCAAACTAAGAAATAAAATTATTTTTCCATTTGCAAAAAAACATAATAATAGACCTATTGATAAATAAGTGCACCTTTTTAAAAATATTTTTTAGCCCAAATTTGAGTTTAGTACTTGGTACTTAGAAGTACCGTTGGTCAGTTTAACATTTTGATCCTGGTACAGTGGCGCAACCAGGGGGGTGGACTCCGGGTCTGGACCCCCCCCCCTTGGCACGTATAATAAAAAATTAATTTCATTTTCTCAATAAACTTGAATAAAAATTAAATTTATAAATATAAATTGATTTTTCGACTACATCAATTAAGTAGTGTTGTGGCTACACTGCTACAGTGCAATAACCAATAATTTAATACTATCATGTTTACATGTTATCTGTGACCTTAATAATTATTATCATGACCATGGTTCTAGACATAGAGTAAACTATGGTTCTTGATATCTGATTTCAGCTGTACAACTCCAAAACACAGTATCTGTATTTTTCATAATTTGATATGAAAATGATTTTTGTAAAGTACGTCAGGCCGCCAACTTAACTTCATCCTTATGACTTGAAACTTCATATCGTTATCAAGGAAATACATAGAATTCAATTTAAATCGACAAAATGGTATTTTTAGCAGTTTCATTAAGCTGTAATTGTAGATACTGTGTTTTGAAATTTATAGAAAAATTTGAAAATCCTATCACATTTAATTGAAAACACGCCAGTATGTGTAAATTAAATTTTTTAAAGGTGTAGTATTATTTCTAATTTCATTCTCATCAGTAGAATTTTCAATTATATTTTGATAGGTAGAGCAATCTTCACATTTATCAATTGTGGGATTTCTTAAAGATATATTTAAATCCTTTATGACTTGTCTATAAAGCTCTTGAGAGCAATAGTTTTTATGTTGGGAGCAAAAATCATCATACATGGCTTTTACTGATAGTCCAAAAGGCAAGTACATTATATTTGGTGCATTAAGTCGCCTATAATGACTTACACATGGTTTGTACAGCCGTATATGATCAGCTACAATATCTTTGGGTATACAATTTTTAATATTTTGCTGTCCTCTATTTTCAGTAACAGATGTCATACAAAAATTACTGTTCATATTTTTTACTAGTTCTGTTAAAACAGAATCATTTGTATAGCCAAGAACATTTAAAAGAGTGGTCTTACATACCTGTACTTCATTTTTATTGGAGTCTGGAAGCTTATAAACCCTGGATTGTGACTTTTTAAAGCTATCAACAGAACCCTCAACTGTTGTTCGACGTTTTACATCTGTAATTGTTACAAATTTTGCTAAAAATGTTCTTCTCTGGGTATATGTTGTTAGAGACCAATAAGTTTTCCATAAAAACTTTTGATGATCAGTGGATAGATTGTCTCTTCACTTATTTTTACACTCTACAGGGCATGTAAGTGAACGGTTTGGATGTTTTGTCTTGGCATTGACATTCTTTAATTCCCTTTTTTCTGCTAATACATTTTATCAACCAGGTTACATGGATTAGCGGTTCTTAACATACACCGAGAAGTTCCAGTTACAGAAGATGAAGTAATTGAAGTATTAGCTTCAATAAATCGCCGCTTAGATTTTTCATTGTAAAATTATGTCTTAAGAGGACGCTACCCATACATGCATGGGTAGCATCCTCTTAATTAGTTTACTACTTATTTAATATTTAATATTTAAAATAATAATAAAATTTAAAAAATGTATTGTTAATAAAAACATAAGAATATTGTTTATAAAAATTAAGATGGTTTATTTTGTCAGACCCCCCCCCCCCCCCCCATGAAAAATTCCTGGTTGCGCCACTGTCCTGGTACCTATTAAAATGTACCGTTGGTCATTTAGCACATTATTTTTTTACAAACAATCCCTACAAATCAATGAACTATTTTTGCAAGATTATTTTTTAAATTTGTAATACTATGTTTGAATTCTAAATAATACAAATTTATCAAAGTATGTATATGCATTTAATATAATAACAAATATTTTTAAAATCTTATACATATGATTACTATTTTATTTTTAATTCCAAAAAATGTGCATCTAAGAATTATTTTATACCATGAAATATATTAAAACAATTTTTTTTTTCATTAGAACAAAGAAATATGCTACAATGTGTACATTTTAAACGTGGTCTTGACTGTATCTTGATTCATTGAACATACCTCACATCTTCCTTGTTCGTCTACATATTTAATGCGGTATACACTGGTTTCCAAATCTTACATCATTTGGAACAGACCAATTTTTTCCTCTGCGCTTATTTATTTGACATTTATTTTCTTTAGGTTTTCTTTGAAAGAGACCTCATACTGGAGTTGGCTGTTCTTTTTATTTATTAGCCCTTGAACAACATTGCCTCTAAATTCTAATAGTGTCATTGGTCCGTTCAGGTCTTTATATATTATATAAGCGTTCACATATAGAATATCAATTCTTTGACCGTCTATCTACTCCATATGTAACTCTCAGTTGGTCTGCATGGTCTACTCCTCCCATATAGTTGTTGTAATCCTTTATTATCTGGGGACAAGGTATTTCTGTAGACACTCCTTGCTTGTTTTTTCTTAAAACAGTGGTTTTTTCTGTGCCATGGTAGTTTGATGCTAACAAAACTGATTTTGTATCTTTCCACTTAAAAACTCCAATTCCAGAGTCAGTTATTCTGTAATCTGTAGATCCTCTTGCTAATTTTGAGTCGTCTTGAAGTATAGGAATACCTTTTCTATGAGCTCGTATTGTTCCACATGCTAAACTGTTCTAAATCTTCAATTTTTCAAGCAGTGGTATAGATGTAAAAAAATTATCGAATAAAAATTGTTTTTCTCTCGCCATTTATTTTTTGTCAAAGACTCTTTCACCTAGACCACAATCTTTAAATTCGTTTTCTAATTGTTCATCTTTTTCTTGATAAACCTGAAATTTTTTGACGTTACCTCTTTGGTCTGCTAGACACCATAACTTATAACCTTTTTTAATAGGCTTCATCGGGTTAGGTTTTAACGTACTTCTACCTTTAAAAAGAATCATAGATTCATCAATAGATAATTGGTTGGTTCCATGATATACTAGTTGAAATTTTTTATCAAGATAATTTATTAAAGGTTTCAGTTTGTAAAGTTTATCCTTATTTTATATTTTATATTTTGGAATAAGAGTATTATCATTTAAATGTAAGTTTGCAAAATCAAATCAAAACGATATCTTGTTATTATGGCAGCTACAAAAGGAACTGATAAATCTGGTGCACAACTCCAATAATGTTTCCAACTTGGTAGCCTATGATAGCCCATTAAAAAGTTAATTCCCAAAAAATTCAAAACTTCATATGGCTTTATACTTAAATTTAAATTTTTTTGTGTGCTATATAAATTAGTTTGATATACAATATGATCAAGTATACCTTCAAATAAAGTCAAAAAAACACCAGTAGGACTTGTATCAAGAAATAAATCTTCAACTGGACCTTCAGAATTATTATAGCTTGGAACATCTGTTTTACTTTCTTTTTTTCTCCAAATGCGATGGTATTCATCTGTCACATCCTTGGTTACAGGAGCATGTTCAGTTGTTACAGGTGTATTCTTTTTTGGTTTTAGTTTTGTTTTCTTCAAGTTTGATTGTTTGCTCTTTTTTATTAAACAACTTAGCTTTTTCTTTCTCTTGGGTGTTGGTTCTATGAATATAAATAAATATATTTATTTTATAGATTTAATAATTAAAAATTTATTTATTTTATTCTCAACCCAATTGGTATCACATTCTTCATCAATTTCATCAAGTGGGATAACAAGTAATGAATTTGATGGACCAGGTTGAAATGGATGAAAATTTGCTAGACAAATATTTTGTGTATAATACTATGTAATCTATTATTGTATTGAAATATACTACCTATCACAGTATACATAGGTATTATACTATTATATTTATTGTAAATAATTTATATGTGTATACCTATACAAAGTAAAACTGATAGTGTATAATAAATCATAAAAATGTTTATTAATTGGTATTAAAATGTAAAATAATAACTAAAATGAATGACCAGAATTTTATTGAAGTAATTAATAATAAAGAAGTATTATATTATTAGTAGAATCACGACTGATCAACATTTGTGACTGTTCTGAAATTGATTATCCTACAATTTCTAACAAAATTAATTTACAATAAATAATTTATTAAAATAAAATGTATCATATTATGTATCCTTAATTAAGAAATTGTTCATGTATTATAACTGTTTTTATTTTGTTAAAGTGTGGTAAATTTCAAAAAGAAGAACTGTTAATATGGAAAACCTGTTGTTAATAACCAAAATCGTAATCGCAAAATTTGTTTTGATTTCCGTGTACCCGTTTATATCTAATTCTTTGATTGTTGTTTATTGATATTTTAATTGATTTATGTAATAATAATGTTTTAAAATATAAATCTTATATATATATATATATCAAAAGTGGGCATTAACTAGTTAAAAAGTCAAAGTTAAGTTAAAAAGTTAATTTTTTTTTAACTTTTTAACTTAACTATTAATTTTTTTTTAACTTTTTAACTTAACTAGTTAGTTTATTTTCTAATAAACTTATGAACTTAACTAGTTTAAATTACAGTTGAAATAACTATTAGCTTTTCTCAGTTGATTTAAAAACAAATCCATCAAGTTAAAAACATTTTGAAATTTTTCGTTTATACGTAAATATTACTATTACATAAGAAGGTCATGTACTCATCTTCACGTATTATGAAATTCAATTGCTATACGATATAAAAAATATATTAGTTAAATTATTAATTTGAGATGAGTTTAATTTAAATTAATAAATAATAGTAAAGTAAAAGTAAAAGGGTATATTATGTAACAGTGTACATTATGATAAAAGTTCAATAAAATAGTTTTTTATAATTTATAAATTAGAAACTAGAAAGACACATTCACTCTTTATGTAATTTACATACTAATTAAAAAAAATAGATTAACTTTTTTAAACTGAGTTAAGTTAATATTTTTTTCTATATTAACTGTTAACTTATCGAGTTAAATTTATAATTTGTTAACTGTTAACTTTTAACTTATCGATCTTGTGTCCTCTTAACTTAACTTAACTTGAGTTAATTATTTTCATTAACTTGCCCACCTTTGATATATGTATAATGTATATGATATTATATTCACCACGTACATGTAGAAGTATAGTAGGTAGTTTTTATTATAATTTTTGAATGTTCGATTAATTTATTTTTTCCATTATAAATGTTAAGCAATACAATATAAGCATTAAGCACCCTTTACACTTAAATTTAAATTTAAATGAACCCATCGTGAATATTAATATAATTCTAAAATGATAGTACGGTACAACCATACAGGTTTTGAAATTACATCCATAATAATATAATATGTATACTATATATCCATAGGTATATATTATTATCCAAATGATTATCACTTATTTTAAATATTAGTACCTTTTCAACGAGTTTTTTTTTTAATTTAACTTAATTAATGTATTAAAGATGTGTAATAACATAACTTTTAATTTAATTGAAAAAAAAATACTTTACTTAAATTATATAAGTTTAAAACTACTAGTTTAACTTGCGCAGCTGTGGATTTAGGTAAGTAATATTATTTTATTTGTTTATGAGTTTTTTTTAGCAGTTTTTAGCATACACAATATATCGTGCATAACCTATTTACTTGAAATACAACAATATTTATATTAGTAAAATGCGTCTGTGAGGTTTATGACCCATTCCGCGTAATATGTAATGAATCGAATATCTTGGATTGTCATTATTTAATTATGATTTGATATACATCTCTATTTTAAGACCTATGCATTTCTACTATATGGAAATAATGGGGGCAGGGGGACATGGGAAAATTGGGTTTTCTATTATAACTCAGGAGGGGGTCGCATACAAATTCCAAAAATGGTCATACAAATTCATACAAATGGCGTTCTTGAATCTTGCAGTATAAAATGTATGAATACTTAATTATTTATATTAGGGGGGCTGGAGACATGTGTCTCCAGTATTTCTTTCAGTATGTTTTCTATATTTCCGATATTGCTCGAATACTGGTGTCGTACAAATTCCAAAAATGGTCATACAAATTCATACAAATGACGTACAAAATATTTGGATAGAAATTTTTGAGATTTTCTTTGGATGGGGGGTTGGGGACACGTACGTTGGCCCGACGGTACTTTTGAGTCCATTGCATATAATCAGATTTTTTCCCCTCGATATTTATACGATAACAATATTTATAAACTAGACACAATAAAACAAATTAAAATTGCAAACAATTCTAGCGGATAAAAATGCTAAAAATAGCTTTTGTATGTGTTTAAAAGCCAGCCTGATTTGCCATGTTTGGTTCTAAGAATTTTCGTGTACATTGTTTACTTTTACATCTATTTACACGGTTATATTTCTAAATTTGGACCATAGTTTTATTTTTTCTCTTGTAGCTAAAGAAGTACTTGTGCGTACCGATGGGTCACAGTAAAGATAAATGCATCGTATTATTTAATATACATTTATTTGTAATGTGGTACTCAAAAGTACCATCGGTCGACAAAGGGATTTATACTATACATTAAATGCAAATTCTAAAAGTCCCTAGCCTCACAATATTATAAATAACGTTATTTTTAATATACGGATAAAACATTTTAACATCTTATATCGATCGATGTACATAATATTTTAACAATATTTATTTTGATTTGAAATATTCGATTTGAATATAGGTAACTATAACAATTCGGAAATCTGCGTGTAATTATCAATTGTTTCTATAGTATAATTGAATCGTCTAGCATTATTTGTTACTCCATACTTGCATAATAGTTATGTAATGTATACGAATATACGACGTAGGTATAACACTGCATATGCATTAAGTTTTAACTCGCAACAATACAACGGACAACATACACCTATATAATTTAATATTCGTGTGCTATAAAAGCACTGAGGATTTTGCCGTTCAATATATTTCTGGTTCATCAATAATGTAAAGAGTACACGCTCGCTATTAATTTCCATTGCAGCTTTCAATCCATAGCATTGTTTTTGTTCCATTTTCAACTTAAACAAGTTTATAATATATAAGTTTGTTTTACGTAAGAATTATGTTAATACATTATTACAGAAACGTTTGGTTATTAATATTAAAGTAGGTACTACAGTGCATTATGATAGCGTTCCATATCGAATGAAATGTGATTACCTACTATAATATTATGTACCACGGTGCTATAATATTACAACCGAAGTCTCAATTTTGTTAATTAATATTATGATGGTACCGATAATCAATATACTAAATAGTAAGTACACTGCACAGTTTATTCGAAGTTGTTTTTACTTGGAGAAGTCCGAGCATAGTGTTTTCATTTTTTTTTTTGCGTGGTGATATACACTATTCAGATGTGAATCATTTTTGTTGTATTTGTTCATTATTGTAACATGTAAAAGGGAATATTATATTTTAATAATTAGGGAAAATGGAAAAATTAGCTTTTCTCTGAAGTCTGAGTTAACTGAGGTTAACCGGTATATGATGTATATATTTTGTGGTTCATGACTTTTGCCTTTTGTTGCTCATTGTATGGATACTCTATCCAAAAAATCTATACTGCAATACTATTATTTGTATAATATCAATGTGCAAGTACGTAAGAAGTGCGTTTATTATGTATTACAATATAATATAATACACAAAAATCTTACAATTATATTTTTTGTATTCAATGACTACTTTTATAATATAAACACCATGGCTATTATAATCTTATTCTATAAAATCGCAAGAAAAACAGCTGATCTATAGGGAATTCATGGAGGATCTCATGGTTGAAAAAATTAAACACCGCTCCGTTTCCCCAGTCCGCCGGACCCATCCCGTCGATTCCCTATAACGCGACCAATCGCGTACCTTCGCAGCGGCGGCGGCGGTCGGTTTTTAAACATTACGCTTTTTACGCTGTTTTTCGACTTTTAGACATTTTCACATATAGTTCGTTTCGTTTAAAAGCCGCGTGGTTTGTACGCGATATCGGTCCATAGCCATCGCAATCGACGCCAGCGTAGGTCGTTATTATCGCTTTTCGTTTCGTCTTTTCAATTGCCGTTTGTGCTCTATTTGTTAAGTTTATTTCTTTTGAACCCCGTGAATATGCGGTTTGTACACTTAAAAATTCGCGTTCACGAAATGTCAGTCGGTCTTCGTTCCAACGCACAAGTGCACAATAAATATATACTGTTTTTTTTGTTTTGTTTTTGATTCAATAAATATTGCATTATGTGATTGTAGACGTATTATTTGGTCCTTAATAACGTAGCTGGTATATTGCTTAACGTAAACACAATTACATGTATTATTAAACACAAATAAATGTATTATTCAAGCATACATAATAACGGTCAGATAAGTGAATAAAATACAATTAAAGTTTAAACAGTGTGTAGAATTATGATACATAAAATTATATACGATTACATCGATGTATATCGAATATATTGGTTTACGTCGCTCCGTAGACACACAGCTTAATTGTTGAAGTTTTGACCGTGATTTGCATCACAAACTGTGGCTCGATAGGTTAGGCGTAGGTTCCCCAAACATAGGATGATAGGTAGGTCCGGGTTCGAAACCGTCGTAGCTCAATTCGGGCGGCAAGACTGTACCGTGTATTCTAATGCACGGCCGCCCGAAGGTTGACTTTTTTGCATTTTTTTTTCACTTTATATTTATTTTCATAAATAATATAATAATATACATGTTAATTTTACATTATATGACTGTATATTATATATAATGTACCTATATGTTATTTAAATTATTAGGAATATAACTCATATTATTTTCTTTAAATTGTCTTTATTTTTCGTAAGTTATTTCGAATGTTGTGTGATTGGGTTTTTGGAAAATACTATTTTTTCTCTTCACTTATAGAAGCTATACATACTAGGCTTATTTTCTGCAGCACATTGTTCGCTATCCGACTAAGTCGGATAGCCAACCTAGCTGACGAACTTTAAAGTTAATAGATTTTGACTTGATATGACTGACTTTCTAGACACTCCAACACGGTTTCGACTTTACACTTTTTACATAAGAAAAAGCACCGGACATGTGACGGCACATACCATTCTATCCGCAGTAGACGGATTGTTCATTTTGATTTCGTCTTAGACGGTGCTGACTGACTTGCTTAACACTTAAACATGCAGGTTTTTTTTTTTTTTTTTATATAATTATATATACATTACAGGTACATGTTTATATGTATTGTATTGGTTAATATAATATTATGTATCTATATGTTATTTTTTTTATGAATTATAATAAATAGGTACAATATATTATAATTGTTTGTATTTATATTGTATAGTCATAGTTTGTATTTTTCGTAAATTATTTCTTAAGTTGTGTAATAGGGTTTTCACTTATAGCCGCCCAACGTCGGGTCTGCAATCCACCGCAGGTGGATTGCCTACTTGATATGCTGTAGCACATTGTCCGCGATCCGACGAATTCGGATTGCCTACGGCCGCCCGTAAATTGACTTTTTTGCATTTTTTTTCACGTTATATTTCATAAATAATATAATAATATACATGTTAATTTTACATTATATGACTGTATATTATATATTATATTATTATATACTATATTATTAGGAATTTAACACATATTATTTTCTTTTTGTCATTGTTATTATATCATACTAATTTATTTTATTTTTCGTAAGTCATTTCGAATGTTGTGTGATTGGGTTTTTGGAAAATACTATTTTTTCTCTTCACTTATAGCAGCTATACATACTAGACTTATTTTCTGCAGCACATTGTTCGCTATCCGACTAAGTCGGATAGCCTACCTAGCTGATGAACTTTAAATTTAATAGATTTTGACTTAATATGACTGACTTTCTAGACACTCCAACACGGTTTTCGACTTTACACTTTTTACATAAGAAAAACTACCGGACATGCGACGGCACATACCTACCATTCAATCCGCCGTAGACGGATTGCTCATTTTGGTTTCGTCTTAGACGGTGATGACTGACTTCCTTAACACTTAAACATGCAGGTTTTTGCATTTTTTTTTTTTTGATATAATTATATATACATTACAGGTACATGTTTATATGTATTGTATTGGTTAATATGATATTATGTATCTATATGTTATTTTTTTTATGAATTATAATAAATAGGTACAATTTATTATAGTTATAGTTTGTATTTTTCCTAAATTATTTCGTAAGTTGTATGATAGGGTTTTCACTTATAGCCGCCCAACGTCAGGTCTGCAATCCACCGCAGGTGGATTGCCTACTTGATATGCTGTAGCACATTGTCCGCGATCCGACGAATTCGGATTGCCTACCTAGGTGGCTAATTGGATGTTAATCGATTTTGACTTGAGATGACAGACTTGCTAGACAATCCAACTCGGGTTTTGACTTTACACTTTTTACATAAGAAAGAGCACCGGACATGCGACGGCACATACCACTCTATCCGCCGCAGGTGGATTGCTTATTTTTGTTTTGTCACTCTAACATGCAGATTTTCGAATTAACATTTTCTTACACGTACAAAAAAAGCACCAGACATACGATGGGGGATAGTATTATCATTGAATTGCCGGTTTTCATGGGCCATGGGAGATTTCTAGACACTGAATCTTGACTGTCAAACGTTCCCACCTTCGAAACGAGACCGCCAAAGAGCCAGGTCATATCAGAAATTCTTATCACCTTCTATATGTATAAGTGCGACATTTATAATTCGAATGTGTCTCCAAAATCGGTACTCACTTACGACTAACACGGTCAAGGGGTCCAACTACTTTTTCAATTATTCACCCATCTACGCAACTAACGGGGTCCGCAATCCACCGCAGGTGGATTGCATACCTGGTGATATACGCTTCGTTTATAGTCCGCGATCCGACGCAGTCGGATCGCCTACCTATGTGATTTTATGACTGATAGCTAGACAATCAAATAAACCTATCGACTCTACACTTTTTAACAATTTTAACAACCAAAAGCAGCGGAGAAACGGGAGATGATCCTGGAGATCGTATCCAGCCTATCCATTTACAACGTTCGTGACGGATTGCTAGACGCTCAAACTTTTAAACATTCCCGCCAAAGCGCCAAGCCTTATCTCCAATCCATATCACTAATCCTTATCACAAATCCTAAACTTTCGTCTTACAGCCTTTGCGACTTTTATATTCCAAAATTGGTACCCACTCTCAGCGAGTCCAACTTTCCCAGAGTTTCACTTAGAGCTAGTCTTATTCTATAAAATCGCAAGAAAAACAGCTGATCTATAGGGAATTCATGGAGGATCTCATGGTGGAATAAATTAAACACCGCTCCGTTTCTCCAGTCCGCCGGACCGATCCCGTCGATTCCCTATAGCGCGACCAATCGCGTACCTTCGCAGCGGCGGCGGCGGTCGGTTTTTAAACGTTTTCGAAAAATGTTACGCTTTTTACGCTGTTTTTCGACTTTTAGACATTTTCACATATAGTTCGTTTCTTTTAAAAGCCGCGTGGTTTGTACGCGATATCGGTCCATAGCCATCGCAATCGACGCCAGCGTAGGTCGTTATTATCGCTTTTCGTGTCGTCTTTTCAATTGCCGTTTGTGCTCTATTTGTTAAGTTTATTTCTTTTGGTTAGTACACTTAAAAATTCGCGTTCACGAAATGTCAGTCGGTCTTCGTTCCAGCGCACAAGTGCACAATAAATATATATTGTTTTTTTTGTTTTGTTTTTGATTCAATAAATATTGCATTATGCGTGATTGTAGACGTATTATTTGGTCCTTAATAACGTAGCTGGTATATTGCTTAACGTAAACACAATTAAATATTTAAATGTATTATTAAACACAAATAAATGTATTATTCAAGCATACATAATAACGGTCAGATAAGTGAATAAAATACAATTAAAGTTTAAACAGTGTGTAGAATTACGATACATAGAATTATATACGATTACATCGATGTATATCGAATATATTGGTTTACGTCGCTCCGTAGACACACAGCTTAATTGTTGAAGTTTTGACCGTGGTTTGCATCACAAACTGTGGCTCGATAGGTTAGGCGTAGGTTCCCCAAACGTAGTATGATAGGTAGGTCCGGGTTCGAAACCGTCGTAGCTCTCTTCGGGCGGCAACGACTGTACCGTGTATTCTAAGGCACGGCCGCCCGTAAATCGACTTTTTTGCATTTTTTTTCACTTTATATTTCATAAATAATATAATAATATACATGTTAATTTTACATTATATGACTGTATATTATATATTATGTAACTATATGTTATTTAAATTATTAGGAATTTAACTCATATTATTTTCTTTAAATTGCTCTTAATTTTTCGTAAGTTATTTCGAATGTTGTGTGATTGGGTTTTTGGAAAATACTATTTTTTCTCTTCACTTATAGAAGCTATACATACTAGACTTATTTTCTGCAGCACATTGTTCGCTACCTAGCAGACGAACTTTAAAGTTAATAGATTTTGACTTGATATGACTGACTTTCTAGACACTCCAACACGGTTTTCGACTTTACACTTTTTACATAAGAAAAAGTACCGGACATGCGACGGCACATACCTACCATTCAATCCGCCGTAAACGGATTGCTCATTTTGGTTTCGTCTTAGATGGTGATGACTGACTTCCTTAACACTTAAACATGCAGATTTTTGCATTTTTTTTTTTTTTTGTTGATATAATTATATATACATTACAGGTACATGTTTATATGTATTGTTTTGGTTAATATAATATTATGTATCTATATGTTATTTTTTTTATGAATTATAATAAATAGGTACAAAATATTATATTTGTTTGTATTTATATTGTATAGTTATAGTTTGTATTTTTCGCAAATTATTTCGTAAGTTGTGTGATAGAGTTTTCACTTATAGACGCCCAACGTCGGGTCTGCAATCCACCGCAGGTGGATTGCCTACTTGATATGCTGTAGCACATTGTCCGCGATCCGACGAATTCGGATTGCCTACCTAGGTGGCTAATTGGATGTTAATCGATTTTGATTTGAGATGACTGACTTGCTAGACAATCCAACTCGGGTTTTGACTTTACACTTTTTACATAAGAAAGAGCACCGGACATGCGACGGCACATACCACTATATCCGCCGCAGGTGGATTGCTTATTTTGGTTTTGTCTTAGATGGGTAATGACTGATTTGCTGGACACTCTAACATGCAGATTTTCGAATTAACATTTTCTTACACGTATGAAAAAAGCACCGGACATACGCTGGGGGATAGTATCATCATTGAATTGCCGGTTTTCATGGGCCATGGGAGATTTCTAGACACTGAATCTTGACTGTCAAACGTTCCCACCTTCGAAACGAGACCGCCGAAGAGCCAAGTCATATCAGAAATTCTTATCACCTTCTATATGTATAAGTGCGACATTTATAATTCGAATGTGTCTCCAAAATCGGTACTCACTTACGACTAACACGGTCAAGGGGTCCAACTATTTTTTCTATTATTCACCTATCTACGCAACTAACGGGGTCCGCAATCCACCGCAGGTGGATTGCATACCTGGTGATATACGCTTCGTTTATAGTCCGCGATCCGACGCAGTCGGATCGCCTACCTATGTGATTTTATGACTGATAGCTAGACAATCAAATAAACCTATCGACTCTACACTTTTTAACAATTTTAACAACCAAAAGCAGCGGAGAAACGGGATATGATCCTGGAGATCGTATCCAGCCTATACATTTACAACGTTCGTGACGGATTGCTAGACGCTCAAACTTTTAAACATTCCCGCCAAAGCGCCAAGCCTTATCTCCAATCCATATCACTAATCCTTATCACAAATCCTAAACTTTCGTCTTACAGCCTTTGCGACTTTTATATTCCAAAATTGGTACCCCACTCTCAGCGAGTCCAACTTTCCCAGAGTTTCACTTAGAGCTAGTCTTATTCTATAAAATCGCAAGAAAAACAGCTGATCTATAGGGAATTCATGGAGGATCTCATGGTGGAAAAAATTAAACACCGCTCCGTTTCCCCAGTCCGCCGGACCGATCCCGTCGATTCCCTATAGCGCGGCCAATCGCGTACCTTCGCAGCGGCGGCGGCGGTCGGTTTTTAAACGTTTTCGAAAAACGTTACGCTTTTTACGCTGTTTTTCGACTTTTAGACATTTTCACTTATAGTTCGTTTGTTTTAAAAGCCGCGTGGTTTGTACGCGATATATCGGTTCATAGCCATCGCAATCGACGCCAGCGTAGGTCGTTATTATCGCTTTTCGTTTCGTCTTTTCAATTGCCGTTTGTGCTCTATTTGTTAAGTGTATTTCTTTTGAACCCCGTGAATACGCGGTTTGTACACTTAAAAATTCGCGTTCACGAAATGTCAGTCGGTCTTCGTTCCAACGCACAAGTGCACAATTAATATATACTGTTTTTTTTTGTTTTGTTTTTGATTCAATAAATATTGCATTATGTGATTGTAGACGTATTGTTTGGTCCTTAATAACGTAGCTGGTATATTGCTTAACGTAAACACAATTAAATGTATTATTCAAGCATACATAATAACGGTCAGATAAGTGAATAAAATACAATTAAAGTTTAAACCGTGCAGATACATAGAATACGTAGACACACAGCTCCGTAGACATACAGCTTAATTGTTGAAGTTTTGACGATGATTGGCATCACAAACTGTGGCTCGATAGGTTAGGCGTAGGTTCCCCAAACGTAGGATGATAGGTAGGTCCGGGTTCGAAACCGTCGTAGCTCTCTTCGGGCGGCAACGACTGTACCGTGTATTCTAATGCACGGCCGCCCGTCAATTGACTTTTTTGCATTTTTTTTCACTTTATATTTCATAAATAATATAATAATATACATGTTAATTTTACATTATATGACTGTATATTATATATTATGTACCTATATGTTATTTAAATTATTAGGAATTCAACACATATTATTTTCTTTAAATTGTCATTGTTATTATATCAAACTAATTATACTAATAATCATATTTATTTTTCGTAAGTTATTTCGAATGTTCTGTGATTGGGTTTATGGAAAATACTATTTTTTCTCTTCACTTATAGCAACTAGACATACTAGACTTATTTTCTGCAGCACATTGTTCGCTATCCGACTAAGTCGACTAAGTCGGATAGCCAACCTAGCTGACGAACTTTAAAGTTAATAGATTTTGACTTGATATGACTGACTTTCTAGACACTCCAACACGGTTTCGACTTTACACTTTTTACATAAGAAAAAGCACCGGACATGTGACGGAACATACCTACCATTCTATCCGCAGTAGGCGGATTGCTCATTTTGATTTCGTCTTAGACGGTGCTGACTGACTTGCTTAACACTTAAACATGCAGGTTTTTTTTTTTTTTTTATATAATTATATATACATTACAGGTACATGTTTATATGTATTGTATTGGTTAATATAATATTATAGGTTATTTTTTTATGAATTATAATAAATAGGTACAATATATTATAATTGTTTGTATTTATATTGTATAGTTATAGTTTGTATTTTTCGTAAATTATTTCTTAAGTTGTGTAATAGGGTTTTCACTTATAGCCGCCCAACGTCGGGTCTGCAAGGTTTGCCTACTTGATATGCTGTAGCACATTGTCCGCGATCCGACGAATTCGGATTGCCTACGGCCGCCCGTAAATTGACTTTTTTGCATTTTTTTTCACGTTATATTTCATAAATAATATAATAATATACATGTTAATTTTACATTATATGACTGTATATTATATATTATATTATTATATACTATATTATTAGGAATTTAACACATATTATTTTCTTTTTGTCATTGTTATTATACCATACTAATTTGTTTTATTTTTCGTAAGTCATTTCGAATGTTGTGTGATTGGGTTTTTGGAAAATACTATTTTTCTCTTCACTTATAGCAGCTATACATACTAGACTTATTTTCTGCAGCACATTGTTCGCTATCCGACTAAGTCGGATAGCCTACCTAGCTGACGAACTTTAAAGTTAATAGATTTTGACTTGATATGACTGACTTTCTAGACACTCCAACACGGTTTTCGACTTTACACTTTTTACATAAGAAAAACTACCGGACATGCGACGGCACATACCTACCATTCAATCCGCCGTAGACGGATTGCTCATTTTGGTTTCGTCTTAGACGGTGATGACTGACTTCCTTAACACTTAAACATGCAGGTTTTTGAATTTTTTTTTTTTTGATATAATTATATATACATTACAGGTACATGTTTATATGTATTGTATTGGTTAATATAATATTATGTATTTATATGTTATTTTTTTTATGAATTATAATAAATAGGTACAATTTATTATAGTTATAGTTTGTATTTTTCCTTAATTATTTCGTAAGTTGTATGATAGGGTTTTCACTTATAGGCGCCCAACGTCGGGTCTGCAATCCACCGCAGGTGGATTGCCTACTTGATATGCTGTAGCACATTGTCCGCGATCCGACGAATTCGGATTGCCTACCTAGGTGGCTAATTGGATGTTAATCGATTTTGACTTGAGATGACTGACTTGCTAGACAATCCAACTCGGGTTTTGACTTTACACTTTTTACATAAGAAAGAGCCACCGGACATGCGACGGCACATACCACTCTATCCGCCGCAGGTGGATTGCTTATTTTTGTTTTGTCTTAGATGGGTAATGACTGATTTGCTGGACACTCTAACATGCAGATTTTCGAATTAACATTTTCTTACACGTACAAAAAAAGCACCAGACATACGATGGGGGATAGTATTATCATTGAATTGCCGGTTTTCATGGGCCATGGGAGATTTCTAGACACTGAATCTTGACTGTCAAACGTTCCCACCTTCGAAACGAGACCGCCAAAGAGCCAGGTCATATCAGAAATTCTTATCACCTTCTATATGTATAAGTGCGACATTTATAATTCGAATGTGTCTCCAAAATCGGTACTCACTTACGACTAACACGGTCAAGGGGTCCAACTATTTTTTCAATTATTCACCCATCTACGCAACTAACGGGGTCCGCAATCCACCGCAGGTGGATTGCATACCTGGTGATATACGCTTCGTTTATAGTCCGCGATCCGACGCAGTCGGATCGCCTACCTATGTGATTTTATGACTGATAGCTAGACAATCAAATAAACCTATCGACTCTACACTTTTTAACAATTTTAACAACCAAAAGCAGCGGAGAAACGGGAGATGATCCTGGAGATCGTATCCAGCCTATCCATTTACAACGTTCGTGACGGATTGCTAGACGCTCAAACTTTTAAACATTCCCGCCAAAGCGCCAAGCCTTATCTCCAATCCATATCACTAATCCTTATCACAAATCCTAAACTTTCGTCTTACAGCCTTTGCGACTTTTATATTCCAAAATTGGTACCCACTCTCAGCGAGTCCAACTTTCCCAGAGTTTCACTTAGAGCTAGTCTTATTCTATAAAATCGCAAGAAAAACAGCTGATCTATAGGGAATTCATGGAGGATCTCATGGTGGAATAAATTAAACACCGCTCCGTTTCTCCAGTCCGCCGGACCGATCCCGTCGATTCCCTATAGCGCGACCAATCGCGTACCTTCGCAGCGGCGGCGGCGGTCGGTTTTTAAACGTTTTCGAAAAATGTTACGCTTTTTACGCTGTTTTTCGACTTTTAGACATTTTCACATATAGTTCGTTTCTTTTAAAAGCCGCGTGGTTTGTACGCGATATCGGTCCATAGCCATCGCAATCGACGCCAGCGTAGGTCGTTATTATCGCTTTTCGTGTCGTCTTTTCAATTGCCGTTTGTGCTCTATTTGTTAAGTTTATTTCTTTTGGTTAGTACACTTAAAAATTCGCGTTCACGAAATGTCAGTCGGTCTTCGTTCCAGCGCACAAGTGCACAATAAATATATATTGTTTTTTTTGTTTTGTTTTTGATTCAATAAATATTGCATTATGCGTGATTGTAGACGTATTATTTGGTCCTTAATAACGTAGCTGGTATATTGCTTAACGTAAACACAATTAAATATTTAAATGTATTATTAAACACAAATAAATGTATTATTCAAGCATACATAATAACGGTCAGATAAGTGAATAAAATACAATTAAAGTTTAAACAGTGTGTAGAATTACGATACATAGAATTATATACGATTACATCGATGTATATCGAATATATTGGTTTACGTCGCTCCGTAGACACACAGCTTAATTGTTGAAGTTTTGACCGTGGTTTGCATCACAAACTGTGGCTCGATAGGTTAGGCGTAGGTTCCCCAAACGTAGTATGATAGGTAGGTCCGGGTTCGAAACCGTCGTAGCTCTCTTCGGGCGGCAACGACTGTACCGTGTATTCTAAGGCACGGCCGCCCGTAAATCGACTTTTTTGCATTTTTTTTCACTTTATATTTCATAAATAATATAATAATATACATGTTAATTTTACATTATATGACTGTATATTATATATTATGTAACTATATGTTATTTAAATTATTAGGAATTTAACTCATATTATTTTCTTTAAATTGCTCTTAATTTTTCGTAAGTTATTTCGAATGTTGTGTGATTGGGTTTTTGGAAAATACTATTTTTTCTCTTCACTTATAGAAGCTATACATACTAGACTTATTTTCTGCAGCACATTGTTCGCTACCTAGCAGACGAACTTTAAAGTTAATAGATTTTGACTTGATATGACTGACTTTCTAGACACTCCAACACGGTTTTCGACTTTACACTTTTTACATAAGAAAAAGTACCGGACATGCGACGGCACATACCTACCATTCAATCCGCCGTAAACGGATTGCTCATTTTGGTTTCGTCTTAGATGGTGATGACTGACTTCCTTAACACTTAAACATGCAGATTTTTGCATTTTTTTTTTTTTTTGTTGATATAATTATATATACATTACAGGTACATGTTTATATGTATTGTTTTGGTTAATATAATATTATGTATCTATATGTTATTTTTTTTATGAATTATAATAAATAGGTACAAAATATTATATTTGTTTGTATTTATATTGTATAGTTATAGTTTGTATTTTTCGCAAATTATTTCGTAAGTTGTGTGATAGAGTTTTCACTTATAGACGCCCAACGTCGGGTCTGCAATCCACCGCAGGTGGATTGCCTACTTGATATGCTGTAGCACATTGTCCGCGATCCGACGAATTCGGATTGCCTACCTAGGTGGCTAATTGGATGTTAATCGATTTTGATTTGAGATGACTGACTTGCTAGACAATCCAACTCGGGTTTTGACTTTACACTTTTTACATAAGAAAGAGCACCGGACATGCGACGGCACATACCACTATATCCGCCGCAGGTGGATTGCTTATTTTGGTTTTGTCTTAGATGGGTAATGACTGATTTGCTGGACACTCTAACATGCAGATTTTCGAATTAACATTTTCTTACACGTATGAAAAAAGCACCGGACATACGCTGGGGGATAGTATCATCATTGAATTGCCGGTTTTCATGGGCCATGGGAGATTTCTAGACACTGAATCTTGACTGTCAAACGTTCCCACCTTCGAAACGAGACCGCCGAAGAGCCAAGTCATATCAGAAATTCTTATCACCTTCTATATGTATAAGTGCGACATTTATAATTCGAATGTGTCTCCAAAATCGGTACTCACTTACGACTAACACGGTCAAGGGGTCCAACTATTTTTTCTATTATTCACCTATCTACGCAACTAACGGGGTCCGCAATCCACCGCAGGTGGATTGCATACCTGGTGATATACGCTTCGTTTATAGTCCGCGATCCGACGCAGTCGGATCGCCTACCTATGTGATTTTATGACTGATAGCTAGACAATCAAATAAACCTATCGACTCTACACTTTTTAACAATTTTAACAACCAAAAGCAGCGGAGAAACGGGATATGATCCTGGAGATCGTATCCAGCCTATACATTTACAACGTTCGTGACGGATTGCTAGACGCTCAAACTTTTAAACATTCCCGCCAAAGCGCCAAGCCTTATCTCCAATCCATATCACTAATCCTTATCACAAATCCTAAACTTTCGTCTTACAGCCTTTGCGACTTTTATATTCCAAAATTGGTACCCACTCTCAGCGAGTCCAACTTTCCCAGAGTTTCACTTAGAGCTAGTCTTATTCTATAAAATCGCAAGAAAAACAGCTGATCTATAGGGAATTCATGGAGGATCTCATGGTGGAAAAAATTAAACACCGCTCCGTTTCCCCAGTCCGCCGGACCGATCCCGTCGATTCCCTATAGCGCGGCCAATCGCGTACCTTCGCAGCGGCGGCGGCGGTCGGTTTTTAAACGTTTTCGAAAAACGTTACGCTTTTTACGCTGTTTTTCGACTTTTAGACATTTTCACTTATAGTTCGTTTGTTTTAAAAGCCGCGTGGTTTGTACGCGATATATCGGTTCATAGCCATCGCAATCGACGCCAGCGTAGGTCGTTATTATCGCTTTTCGTTTCGTCTTTTCAATTGCCGTTTGTGCTCTATTTGTTAAGTGTATTTCTTTTGAACCCCGTGAATACGCGGTTTGTACACTTAAAAATTCGCGTTCACGAAATGTCAGTCGGTCTTCGTTCCAACGCACAAGTGCACAATTAATATATACTGTTTTTTTTTGTTTTGTTTTTGATTCAATAAATATTGCATTATGTGATTGTAGACGTATTGTTTGGTCCTTAATAACGTAGCTGGTATATTGCTTAACGTAAACACAATTAAATGTATTATTCAAGCATACATAATAACGGTCAGATAAGTGAATAAAATACAATTAAAGTTTAAACCGTGCAGATACATAGAATACGTAGACACACAGCTCCGTAGACATACAGCTTAATTGTTGAAGTTTTGACGATGATTGGCATCACAAACTGTGGCTCGATAGGTTAGGCGTAGGTTCCCCAAACGTAGGATGATAGGTAGGTCCGGGTTCGAAACCGTCGTAGCTCTCTTCGGGCGGCAACGACTGTACCGTGTATTCTAATGCACGGCCGCCCGTCAATTGACTTTTTTGCATTTTTTTTCACTTTATATTTCATAAATAATATAATAATATACATGTTAATTTTACATTATATGACTGTATATTATATATTATGTACCTATATGTTATTTAAATTATTAGGAATTCAACACATATTATTTTCTTTAAATTGTCATTGTTATTATATCAAACTAATTATACTAATAATCATATTTATTTTTCGTAAGTTATTTCGAATGTTCTGTGATTGGGTTTATGGAAAATACTATTTTTTCTCTTCACTTATAGCAACTAGACATACTAGACTTATTTTCTGCAGCACATTGTTCGCTATCCGACTAAGTCGACTAAGTCGGATAGCCAACCTAGCTGACGAACTTTAAAGTTAATAGATTTTGACTTGATATGACTGACTTTCTAGACACTCCAACACGGTTTCGACTTTACACTTTTTACATAAGAAAAAGCACCGGACATGTGACGGAACATACCTACCATTCTATCCGCAGTAGGCGGATTGCTCATTTTGATTTCGTCTTAGACGGTGCTGACTGACTTGCTTAACACTTAAACATGCAGGTTTTTTTTTTTTTTTTATATAATTATATATACATTACAGGTACATGTTTATATGTATTGTATTGGTTAATATAATATTATAGGTTATTTTTTTATGAATTATAATAAATAGGTACAATATATTATAATTGTTTGTATTTATATTGTATAGTTATAGTTTGTATTTTTCGTAAATTATTTCTTAAGTTGTGTAATAGGGTTTTCACTTATAGCCGCCCAACGTCGGGTCTGCAAGGTTTGCCTACTTGATATGCTGTAGCACATTGTCCGCGATCCGACGAATTCGGATTGCCTACGGCCGCCCGTAAATTGACTTTTTTGCATTTTTTTTCACGTTATATTTCATAAATAATATAATAATATACATGTTAATTTTACATTATATGACTGTATATTATATATTATATTATTATATACTATATTATTAGGAATTTAACACATTATTTTCTTTTTGTCATTGTTATTATACCATACTAATTTGTTTTATTTTTCGTAAGTCATTTCGAATGTTGTGTGATTGGGTTTTTGGAAAATACTATTTTTCTCTTCACTTATAGCAGCTATACATACTAGACTTATTTTCTGCAGCACATTGTTCGCTATCCGACTAAGTCGGATAGCCTACCTAGCTGACGAACTTTAAAGTTAATAGATTTTGACTTGATATGACTGACTTTCTAGACACTCCAACACGGTTTTCGACTTTACACTTTTTACATAAGAAAAACTACCGGACATGCGACGGCACATACCTACCATTCAATCCGCCGTAGACGGATTGCTCATTTTGGTTTCGTCTTAGACGGTGATGACTGACTTCCTTAACACTTAAACATGCAGGTTTTTGAATTTTTTTTTTTTGATATAATTATATATACATTACAGGTACATGTTTATATGTATTGTATTGGTTAATATAATATTATGTATTTATATGTTATTTTTTTTATGAATTATAATAAATAGGTACAATTTATTATAGTTATAGTTTGTATTTTTCCTTAATTATTTCGTAAGTTGTATGATAGGGTTTTCACTTATAGGCGCCCAACGTCGGGTCTGCAATCCACCGCAGGTGGATTGCCTACTTGATATGCTGTAGCACATTGTCCGCGATCCGACGAATTCGGATTGCCTACCTAGGTGGCTAATTGGATGTTAATCGATTTTGACTTGAGATGACTGACTTGCTAGACAATCCAACTCGGGTTTTGACTTTACACTTTTTACATAAGAAAGAGCCACCGGACATGCGACGGCACATACCACTCTATCCGCCGCAGGTGGATTGCTTATTTTTGTTTTGTCACTCTAACATGCAGATTTTCGAATTAACATTTTCTTACACGTACAAAAAAAGCACCAGACATACGATGGGGGATAGTATTATCATTGAATTGCCGGTTTTCATGGGCCATGGGAGATTTCTAGACACTGAATCTTGACTGTCAAACGTTCCCACCTTCGAAACGAGACCGCCAAAGAGCCAGGTCATATCAGAAATTCTTATCACCTTCTATATGTATAAGTGCGACATTTATAATTCGAATGTGTCTCCAAAATCGGTACTCACTTACGACTAACACGGTCAAGGGGTCCAACTATTTTTTCAATTATTCACCCATCTACGCAACTAACGGGGTCCGCAATCCACCGCAGGTGGATTGCATACCTGGTGATATACGCTTCGTTTATAGTCCGCGATCCGACGCAGTCGGATCGCCTACCTATGTGATTTTATGACTGATAGCTAGACAATCAAATAAACCTATCGACTCTACACTTTTTAACAATTTTAACAACCAAAAGCAGCGGAGAAACGGGAGATGATCCTGGAGATCGTATCCAGCCTATCCATTTACAACGTTCGTGACGGATTGCTAGACGCTCAAACTTTTAAACATTCCCGCCAAAGCGCCAAGCCTTATCTCCAATCCATATCACTAATCCTTATCACAAATCCTAAACTTTCGTCTTACAGCCTTTGCGACTTTTATATTCCAAAATTGGTACCCACTCTCAGCGAGTCCAACTTTCCCAGAGTTTCACTTAGAGCTAGTCTTATTCTATAAAATCGCAAGAAAAACAGCTGATCTATAGGGAATTCATGGAGGATCTCATGGTGGAATAAATTAAACACCGCTCCGTTTCTCCAGTCCGCCGGACCGATCCCGTCGATTCCCTATAGCGCGACCAATCGCGTACCTTCGCAGCGGCGGCGGCGGTCGGTTTTTAAACGTTTTCGAAAAATGTTACGCTTTTTACGCTGTTTTTCGACTTTTAGACATTTTCACATATAGTTCGTTTCTTTTAAAAGCCGCGTGGTTTGTACGCGATATCGGTCCATAGCCATCGCAATCGACGCCAGCGTAGGTCGTTATTATCGCTTTTCGTGTCGTCTTTTCAATTGCCGTTTGTGCTCTATTTGTTAAGTTTATTTCTTTTGGTTAGTACACTTAAAAATTCGCGTTCACGAAATGTCAGTCGGTCTTCGTTCCAGCGCACAAGTGCACAATAAATATATATTGTTTTTTTTGTTTTGTTTTTGATTCAATAAATATTGCATTATGCGTGATTGTAGACGTATTATTTGGTCCTTAATAACGTAGCTGGTATATTGCTTAACGTAAACACAATTAAATATTTAAATGTATTATTAAACACAAATAAATGTATTATTCAAGCATACATAATAACGGTCAGATAAGTGAATAAAATACAATTAAAGTTTAAACAGTGTGTAGAATTACGATACATAGAATTATATACGATTACATCGATGTATATCGAATATATTGGTTTACGTCGCTCCGTAGACACACAGCTTAATTGTTGAAGTTTTGACCGTGGTTTGCATCACAAACTGTGGCTCGATAGGTTAGGCGTAGGTTCCCCAAACGTAGTATGATAGGTAGGTCCGGGTTCGAAACCGTCGTAGCTCTCTTCGGGCGGCAACGACTGTACCGTGTATTCTAAGGCACGGCCGCCCGTAAATCGACTTTTTTGCATTTTTTTTCACTTTATATTTCATAAATAATATAATAATATACATGTTAATTTTACATTATATGACTGTATATTATATATTATGTAACTATATGTTATTTAAATTATTAGGAATTTAACTCATATTATTTTCTTTAAATTGCTCTTAATTTTTCGTAAGTTATTTCGAATGTTGTGTGATTGGGTTTTTGGAAAATACTATTTTTTCTCTTCACTTATAGAAGCTATACATACTAGACTTATTTTCTGCAGCACATTGTTCGCTACCTAGCAGACGAACTTTAAAGTTAATAGATTTTGACTTGATATGACTGACTTTCTAGACACTCCAACACGGTTTTCGACTTTACACTTTTTACATAAGAAAAAGTACCGGACATGCGACGGCACATACCTACCATTCAATCCGCCGTAAACGGATTGCTCATTTTGGTTTCGTCTTAGATGGTGATGACTGACTTCCTTAACACTTAAACATGCAGATTTTTGCATTTTTTTTTTTTTTTGTTGATATAATTATATATACATTACAGGTACATGTTTATATGTATTGTTTTGGTTAATATAATATTATGTATCTATATGTTATTTTTTTTATGAATTATAATAAATAGGTACAAAATATTATATTTGTTTGTATTTATATTGTATAGTTATAGTTTGTATTTTTCGCAAATTATTTCGTAAGTTGTGTGATAGAGTTTTCACTTATAGACGCCCAACGTCGGGTCTGCAATCCACCGCAGGTGGATTGCCTACTTGATATGCTGTAGCACATTGTCCGCGATCCGACGAATTCGGATTGCCTACCTAGGTGGCTAATTGGATGTTAATCGATTTTGATTTGAGATGACTGACTTGCTAGACAATCCAACTCGGGTTTTGACTTTACACTTTTTACATAAGAAAGAGCACCGGACATGCGACGGCACATACCACTATATCCGCCGCAGGTGGATTGCTTATTTTGGTTTTGTCTTAGATGGGTAATGACTGATTTGCTGGACACTCTAACATGCAGATTTTCGAATTAACATTTTCTTACACGTATGAAAAAAGCACCGGACATACGCTGGGGGATAGTATCATCATTGAATTGCCGGTTTTCATGGGCCATGGGAGATTTCTAGACACTGAATCTTGACTGTCAAACGTTCCCACCTTCGAAACGAGACCGCCGAAGAGCCAAGTCATATCAGAAATTCTTATCACCTTCTATATGTATAAGTGCGACATTTATAATTCGAATGTGTCTCCAAAATCGGTACTCACTTACGACTAACACGGTCAAGGGGTCCAACTATTTTTTCTATTATTCACCTATCTACGCAACTAACGGGGTCCGCAATCCACCGCAGGTGGATTGCATACCTGGTGATATACGCTTCGTTTATAGTCCGCGATCCGACGCAGTCGGATCGCCTACCTATGTGATTTTATGACTGATAGCTAGACAATCAAATAAACCTATCGACTCTACACTTTTTAACAATTTTAACAACCAAAAGCAGCGGAGAAACGGGATATGATCCTGGAGATCGTATCCAGCCTATACATTTACAACGTTCGTGACGGATTGCTAGACGCTCAAACTTTTAAACATTCCCGCCAAAGCGCCAAGCCTTATCTCCAATCCATATCACTAATCCTTATCACAAATCCTAAACTTTCGTCTTACAGCCTTTGCGACTTTTATATTCCAAAATTGGTACCCACTCTCAGCGAGTCCAACTTTCCCAGAGTTTCACTTAGAGCTAGTCTTATTCTATAAAATCGCAAGAAAAACAGCTGATCTATAGGGAATTCATGGAGGATCTCATGGTGGAAAAAATTAAACACCGCTCCGTTTCCCCAGTCCGCCGGACCGATCCCGTCGATTCCCTATAGCGCGGCCAATCGCGTACCTTCGCAGCGGCGGCGGCGGTCGGTTTTTAAACGTTTTCGAAAAACGTTACGCTTTTTACGCTGTTTTTCGACTTTTAGACATTTTCACTTATAGTTCGTTTGTTTTAAAAGCCGCGTGGTTTGTACGCGATATATCGGTTCATAGCCATCGCAATCGACGCCAGCGTAGGTCGTTATTATCGCTTTTCGTTTCGTCTTTTCAATTGCCGTTTGTGCTCTATTTGTTAAGTGTATTTCTTTTGAACCCCGTGAATACGCGGTTTGTACACTTAAAAATTCGCGTTCACGAAATGTCAGTCGGTCTTCGTTCCAACGCACAAGTGCACAATTAATATATACTGTTTTTTTTTGTTTTGTTTTTGATTCAATAAATATTGCATTATGTGATTGTAGACGTATTGTTTGGTCCTTAATAACGTAGCTGGTATATTGCTTAACGTAAACACAATTAAATGTATTATTCAAGCATACATAATAACGGTCAGATAAGTGAATAAAATACAATTAAAGTTTAAACCGTGCAGATACATAGAATACGTAGACACACAGCTCCGTAGACATACAGCTTAATTGTTGAAGTTTTGACGATGATTGGCATCACAAACTGTGGCTCGATAGGTTAGGCGTAGGTTCCCCAAACGTAGGATGATAGGTAGGTCCGGGTTCGAAACCGTCGTAGCTCTCTTCGGGCGGCAACGACTGTACCGTGTATTCTAATGCACGGCCGCCCGTCAATTGACTTTTTTGCATTTTTTTTCACTTTATATTTCATAAATAATATAATAATATACATGTTAATTTTACATTATATGACTGTATATTATATATTATGTACCTATATGTTATTTAAATTATTAGGAATTCAACACATATTATTTTCTTTAAATTGTCATTGTTATTATATCAAACTAATTATACTAATAATCATATTTATTTTTCGTAAGTTATTTCGAATGTTCTGTGATTGGGTTTATGGAAAATACTATTTTTTCTCTTCACTTATAGCAACTAGACATACTAGACTTATTTTCTGCAGCACATTGTTCGCTATCCGACTAAGTCGACTAAGTCGGATAGCCAACCTAGCTGACGAACTTTAAAGTTAATAGATTTTGACTTGATATGACTGACTTTCTAGACACTCCAACACGGTTTCGACTTTACACTTTTTACATAAGAAAAAGCACCGGACATGTGACGGAACATACCTACCATTCTATCCGCAGTAGGCGGATTGCTCATTTTGATTTCGTCTTAGACGGTGCTGACTGACTTGCTTAACACTTAAACATGCAGGTTTTTTTTTTTTTTTTATATAATTATATATACATTACAGGTACATGTTTATATGTATTGTATTGGTTAATATAATATTATAGGTTATTTTTTTATGAATTATAATAAATAGGTACAATATATTATAATTGTTTGTATTTATATTGTATAGTTATAGTTTGTATTTTTCGTAAATTATTTCTTAAGTTGTGTAATAGGGTTTTCACTTATAGCCGCCCAACGTCGGGTCTGCAAGGTTTGCCTACTTGATATGCTGTAGCACATTGTCCGCGATCCGACGAATTCGGATTGCCTACGGCCGCCCGTAAATTGACTTTTTTGCATTTTTTTTCACGTTATATTTCATAAATAATATAATAATATACATGTTAATTTTACATTATATGACTGTATATTATATATTATATTATTATATACTATATTATTAGGAATTTAACACATATTATTTTCTTTTTGTCATTGTTATTATATCATACTAATTTGTTTTATTTTTCGTAAGTTATGTCGAATGTTGTGTGATTGGGTTTTTGGAAAATACTATTTTTTCTCTTCACTCATAGCAGCTAGACATACTAGACTTATTTTCTGCAGCACATTGTTTGCTATCCGACTTAGTCGGATAGCCTACCTAGCTGACGAACTTTAAAGTTAATAGATTTTGACTTGATATGACTGACTTTCTAGACACTCCAACACGGTTTTCGACTTTACACTTTTTACATAAGAAAAACTACCGGACATGCGACGGCACATACCTACCATTCAATCCGCCGTAGACGGATTGCTCATTTTGGTTTCGTCTTAGACGGTGATGACTGACTTCCTTAACACTTAAACATGCAGGTTTTTGAATTTTTTTTTTTTGATATAATTATATATACATTACAGGTACATGTTTATATGTATTGTATTGGTTAATATAATATTATGTATTTATATGTTATTTTTTTTATGAATTATAATAAATAGGTACAATTTATTATAGTTATAGTTTGTATTTTTCCTTAATTATTTCGTAAGTTGTATGATAGGGTTTTCACTTATAGGCGCCCAACGTCGGGTCTGCAATCCACCGCAGGTGGATTGCCTACTTGATATGCTGTAGCACATTGTCCGCGATCCGACGAATTCGGATTGCCTACCTAGGTGGCTAATTGGATGTTAATCGATTTTGACTTGAGATGACTGACTTGCTAGACAATCCAACTCGGGTTTTGACTTTACACTTTTTACATAAGAAAGAGCCACCGGACATGCGACGGCACATACCACTCTATCCGCCGCAGGTGGATTGCTTATTTTTGTTTTGTCTTAGATGGGTAATGACTGATTTGCTGGACACTCTAACATGCAGATTTTCGAATTAACATTTTCTTACACGTACAAAAAAAGCACCGGACATACGCTGGGGGGTAGTATCATCATTGAATTGCCGGTTTTCATGGGTCATGGGAGATTTCTAGACACTGAATCTTGACTTTCAAACGTTCCCACCTTCGAAACGAGACCGCCAAAGATCCAGGCCATATCAGAAATTCTTATCACCTTCTAATGTGTAAGTGTGACATTTATAATTCGAATGTGTCTCCAAAATCGGTACTCACTTACGACTAACACGGTCAAGGGGTCCAACTATTTTTTCGATTATTCACCTATCTACGCAACTAACGGGGTCCGCAATCCACCGCAGGTGGATTGCATACCTGGTGATATACGCTTCGCATATAGTCCGCGATCCGATGCAGTCGGATCGCCTACCTATGTGATTTTATAACTGATAGCTAGACATTGATAAACCTATCGACTCTACACTTTTTAACAATGTTAACAACCAAAAGCAGCGGAGAAATGGGTGATGATCCTGGAGATCGTATCCAGCCTATACATTTACAACGTTCGTGACGGATTGCTAGACGCTCAAACTTTTAAACATTCCCGCCAAAGCGCCAAGCCTTATCTCCAATCCATATCACTAATCCTTATCACAAATCCTAAACTTTCGTCTTACAGCTTTTGACACTTTTATAATTCCAACGACATTGTCTCCAAAATTGGTACCCACTCTCAGCGAGTCCAACTTTCCCAGAGTTTCACTTAGAGCTAGTAATAATATATTGTCACAATATAAAATAAAATACATTTATTTTTAAACCAATACCTAATTGAACACGCCATTAAATGATAAATTGATAATATTATAAAATATATCATAATTATTTTATTGCGTCCAATCGGAGCTCTCCATTAAAAGTTTAAAATGAAAAACTATTGGTGTCATTGTACCCACATATTTCCTTCTCTCTGCTGTTAGGGTGACAACGCTACAAAATAACAATAACCTGCAGTGGCGTATAGTTAGGCCAGGACCCCTTAGGTTCCAAGTTTCATCATTACAGTATCAAAAATCCGAGAAATTATTTATATTTTTTAATTAATAACAAAGGCTCAACAATTTCATTTTAAGGTACACAATGTTATTGTGTTCAGTAAATTTATAACTTGTAACACAATAATTGTGTAAGAATTATTCTTATTTTTTGTTACCTTCCAGCATCAGACTCTTTCTAGCATGACTCCTTAATAATTTAAATTATTTGTTGAAAGGGACTCGTCAGTCGTCACCGTGTCAGGCTCATCAGTTGCATTTCGTCGTTCAGGTGGCCCTAAATCGATGATTGACTCAACACGTTAATAGATATACAAACAACACTTTAAATAATAATGGAACCGTTAAATAGTTCTAGACATACAATGCACAAGGTTTTGCGATTCAAAATAGAAAAAAAAAATTTACAAAATATAATAAACATAATAACATAAATATCAACAAACTTTATTTGACATTTAAATATTATAATTTGCTCAATTTTAATATTATTCGTATGGATAAACCAGTCAATTATTAAGTAACTGTTCTACATCAATAATATTAATAAATAATAATTCTTTTACGATTCTAAAATACGTCATAATGTTTTATATACTTGCTTATTTGTGTAGTTCAGTTCGTGTGTCAAGTACATATACTCCGGCCCACGAGAGTCCATACGTAAAATCGCGTCCGTCGCTGCGCATAGGCTCATTGCCGAATAGTGGGAATGGCATCATGGTGGAAGAAAACAGACGTCGCGTATTACTATATCGATGCGCGGTTTACGTATGGACTCTCATGGGCCGGAGTATAGTGTAGTGGGATAAAATAACGAAGAGCGGGGTAGTCGGGGGAAATACGCAGCAAGGCGGCAAGTTATAGAGAATGTAATTAGCTGATATGGTGCACTTATCATAATTATTATCCTACTACTGAATATTATTAGTTGAATACTTCGATTGTGAGACATATGTATATTCACTTACCTCGTATTGTAGTGGGCAAGATGTGTAGACTCTTGTTGGAATGTGTACGTCTCTGATTGGGATGAGTCCGATGCACGTTATTAACACCTTACGATTTACACTACAATACCCTATTGCAATTAAGTATACATTTCTATGTTACACACTGTTGACTCATCATGCTTGCGATTGAATAAAGTATGTAAGAGTATTTTTGATTAAAGATGCGGAGTTGGTGTTATGGAAAAAATAGGAGTTGGTTTATAATTGTTTGTTTGCTGACATCATTAATTTATGCAAATTATATTTTATCATGGCATTTATCTGCCTACTTTAGGCAGCACTGAAGAAGGATTTTTACTTGTTTTTATTTAATATTTATACAACATACACTTCAATTACTTATATATTTGAGGTCTAGTCACTTAAGAGAAAAGGACTTTCGGCACATCGCATAAGTCTGTCCGGTTCTTTGCTCGAGATCTAAACTGCAAATATATTTTGGCAACCCAACGTCTAGGAGAGACAATGAATTGACAAGCAGTACTTAAAATGGAGTTTGTGTACATTTTTATAGGTTGACATTATAAGTGTATTTGTATATAGATAGGATCTTCGGGAACGTGGTCCTTGGATACGTATGTATGGATGTTTTTCCTACATAGCTTAATATTATTGAAGTATCATTGGGCTTGTAAAGAATTTAAACAATAGTATTTTCATAGTGGAATAGTAAAGTGAATATATCAAAAGTGAGCTCATACCCGGTGTTAGAACAAAATAGTAAATTAACTTTGTGAAGAGGGATTAATTTCGTGTCAAAAGAAAAACTGGTTGGTTTTGCTGTTGACGTGGTCATCTGTGTAGAGTTGCCGTGTTGCACCGAGTGTACTACTGTACTGTGGCTATTGTCTGTGCGTGGCGTTTATATAAGGAAACGATTGTCTTATCCCCATTCTATTGTTGTTGCGTAACGTCAGAATTGATTGTTCGTGTTTGTTATGTGAATTGCCCATGTGCGCGTATTTATGTTGTGTTTTCGAATGTTATCGTTGGATTTTTAGCGAATTTGATACGATGAGGGTGTTTCCTATGTTAGGCGCTATCTTATTATTCTTTTTGCGCATAGTTTTAGCAGTGATTTCATGTTGTTTGACCAAATGTCGTATAGTGCGCATGTGTGTACGCTTATGTCGTTTTTGCACATTGTTGTTGGTTTTTTGGCAATATTGGTACGAGAAAGGTGTTTCGTTTGTTAGGTGCTATCTTATTATTCTTTTTGCAGATAAGTTTAACACTGATTTATTGTTTTTTACCAAATGTCGTATGGTGCGCATATGAGTACATCTTATGTTGTATTTTGCACATTGTCGTTAGTCTTTTGGCACCGTCTATAATATGTTATATCGTATGTTCGTGAGTGTCATTATCGTCCCTTTGTATAATATTTTAAGTGAATGTTATATTGAGCGTTATCACGGAGTATGTGTTTCCGTTGTGCAAGTTAAACTTGCTTAGTATAGTAATGCATGAAATATTTGGTATCATGATTTAGTAAGTTAGTATAATATATAATATATATATGGGTTAAAGTATGAAAGTGCTGTAGTGAATTTTTGATGAGGTGTTGTTTTGATTGCGTCATGATATATTGTTGCTATTTTTATTCTCTCTTTGTGTAATTTTCAGTCGTGGTATTCTATTGCTTATGTGCTTGAGTAAACACCATGTTTTGTTCATATGTCATTGTTGGTTTTGTAATAATTGTATGAAAGGGGTGCTTAGTTTGGTCATGTGGTTATGTGTCACTTTCTCTTTGTATGACTTTTTAGCACTAATATTTTGTAGCTTTGAGCGAGAGTTACATATTGTGGATGCGCTTGCGTCTATGCTGTAATTCGCATGTTATCGTTGGTTTTTAGTGATATTTGCACGGAGGATTTGTTTCGTTAGCTTATGTGTTCATGTGTGCTATTGTAATTTTTCCTTTGTGCCAGGTCTTGGCGATAGTTTTTGGCATTTAAGTGAGTATTGTATTTGTGCGCATGCGTTGTTGTGAATATTGTAGGCAGTTTTTGGTGCAGAGGAATTCTCGGTTGCATAATGATTTCTTATCTTATTATTTCTTTATAACCATAATATATGGGTATTTTCTTTAGTATTGCGTAATATGTTTTAATTGCGTTTGTGTTTTTACACTCAAGTATGAACTTACCTGGTATATTCATTTTACAAGTTTATTCAAATATATTATAATGTATTATTTATATATTGCAATAGTTAATTATTTTTTTGCTTGGCTGTTTCTATGGTGTACCTAAAATGCCTATCCAGGACACCGTGTTATCAACATTGTATTTCTGAAAATTGAAATTTGAAAATGATTTTGTGATTTTCTCATTTGTGCATAAGCGTTTAAATGTTTTATTTTTAAATATTTTTTTCTATCTGCTGTATGCTATTTATGTTTGTGTTTAGTTAATATTAATACCAGCTATACATTGTAACATCTTTGATGTATAATAATATTATAAGTTATAAACATAGATTTTACAGACACGAAACGTATGTAAACTTACAAGTAGAATACTAAAGTAGTATTTTTATGCGCTTGATATTGGTTTTTTGCCCATTAATCGATAATGAATGTCATTTAACTGTTATAAGTAGATAAAACGTGTAAGTGGTTACTTCAAATTTACACTCGTCATCGATACTCATTGAAATGCGAAAAAGTCTCCAAAATAATATGATAGCATTTCATTATTATGAAAAGAAAATCTAAGACTAAATATTTCATTAATGTTGCGCAGTGTGGCTGGAATTTTCAACCATATCACTCATAATATATACCATATACCATATCATCCATAATATACAGGCTGATTCATTAAGCGTAAAACACTCATTATCTCAAAAAGTATTAATGTTTTTGAAAATATTTTTTTACACTGTTTCAATTTGTTAAAAAACAACGTTTTTGTTTAAAATCACATTTTTAAGTATTTTTTATGTTTATTTCTTTTTGAATGAAAACATAGTTTTAATTTAATTTTCCAAAGCAGAATATTTTTCTAAGTATTTTGATACATAAAAATTGAATTTATGACGAGTAGCCTATGAGTTATAATAGTATTTAAAGTTTAGACAAGTAGAATAGTGGACAAACATTTTGCGGGGTAACCCCATACCACTCCACTCCGCCAACTAAATTTTAAATACTTGTAACTCATAATCTACTCGCCCTAAATTCGATTTTTATGAATCAAAATAAATAGAAAAATAATCTGCTTTGGAATATGAATTTAAAACTCTATGCTGTCATTCAAAAAAGTAAAAAACTTACAAAAAATTATAAGGATGAAAATATTTAAAAATATATTTCTTTAATAAAAACGTTGTTTTTTAACAACTTAAAATTATGTAAAAAAATATTTTCAAAAACATTAATACTTTTTGAGATAATGAGTGTTTTACGCTTAATGAATCACCCTGTATATGCATTTTACGACCTTCGGTAGCTATACGTGTCTCAAAACGTCATGGTAATAAAGTGTATTATATTATTTTATTAAAATTAGTTCGAATTCTAATTTTAACTCGAAAATAGAATGTAAAATACTTTACACAAGAATAAACTTTGAATTTAAGTCAATAAATATTTGATAGGTGAATTAATTTGTTTAGAAGTTTTTTTTTAATTATCTACGATGTTATTTCAGTGTCCAAGATGAATAAATGTAAAATATCATAAACGTTTTGATCAGCAACAATATTATGATAGTCTATAATAGCCTTAATAGGTATTGAGAATTTATATTTTCCCAATATAAGTTTATGTTTTCTATTAAAATATCAAATTAATTTTGTATGTTGCTTCAATACCACAATATAATATTATTTGTGTAATATTAATAACAGTAGTACATATTGGCTGCTTAATTTTAATCTGCACTTTGGCTGATACGCCTAAAAGATTGATTTATCACAATTGAATTGAGTTTTTTTTAATGATAATTTATTAACTAAATAAACTGCAGTAATAATATTATTTATTGATAAATTGAACAAATTAAAAAAAAGTTATAACTTTTTTTTTAATAACATCATTCAATTTGATGCATTTCATACGTCTTTATTCTTGTACTCATAAAATAATATATATTACTTAAGTATTACTTTTTTTTTATCTTTCTTATAACTCGTATCATTAATTTGTTATGTAGACACAAAGACTAATTATAAATTTGATACATTTAAATATCTGACAGTTATGGTATTATCTAGGTAATTAATTTTTTTCGTTTTTTTACTGTAAATTACTACTTAAATAGTAATAATTATTATAAAACTTATTGACGACTACCGACCACATTATACGAAAAACTAAAAATTTAATAGGTATATAGGTACCTAATAAAGTAGTATGGTTTACATGAAATAGCTGCCATATTATGTATCCTTTTACACAATTATTTGAACTTTTAAGCAATTTTTTTATTATTTAATTATTCACAAGTCGGTATCCGTGACCTCCAGACTTTAATCAGTGCTAATAATTGATGCTCTAGCTATAAATACTGTACCTGTACTGTCTGCACTGTCTGTTTCATTTGAAGGAATGTATAATATGAAAAATTGAAATCACGTAATGATTTACTGGGATAAATTAGACGTAATAAGTACCACAAGAAAAGTGAATACTATAGTTTATTCAATTCACACTAGTATTATTCACATTAAACGCGTATGTTTCGTAGAAAAATTATCTAAACTTATGAAAAGTAAAAACACTTTTCAGTTGCAGAATTGTTCATGTGAGATTACATACACTTTTTGACACGTGGAAATAGTGAATGTGTATAATATTATGTATATCGTATGTTGTGCGTATATTAATGCCGCTGAAAAAAAAAAATACAATCTCGTCGTGTAAATAAAACACAATAACACTCGTTTATTCTAGTCCAAAAAAAGCTTTAAAAACACGTTGAATTTTGTATTGACACTATAATCTTGCTATCGCACAACGTTCCCGTAGACTAGGTCTTCTGGAAAAGTTTTGAATTACTATAGAATTTAAATTGTTATCCGATTTGAAAAATTTACATTTTCGACAACGATTCTCCGAAGCTTACAGGTTAAACAAATCTCAAGTTGTTCGTCCACGTGGAATCTCTTAATATACTATAATATTGTTGATAAATTAGGAACAGATTTTTCATGCATTAATATGACTTCATGATAAACACTTGTGTAGCTACAATCAGGACCTTACGATGTCACCTTGTCCGAAAATAAGTATGAAACTAAACAGAAAAACCTTTAATTTAAATTTTAACACGTGTATACAAATTCGAAAGCTGTATATTCAAACTTATATCCAATAAAATATATAAAAAGTTTAAAAGCAGTGAAATAGATTTTTACTGGAATTAGTAATTGTGTAGGGAACATACTTCTTGTTAAGAATTAAAGAATTTTAGATTGTTTATACGAATAATTTTTAAAACTACCTATGTCTAACCTTTTTATTTTTCTAATATATCGTTAAAAATAAAAATGTTAGTTAGGTTATTTAATTCCAATACTGTTTCATTTGTATCTTAAACTTGTTGTTTGGTGAATGTCAACTCAAATAGTTAAACATTTTGATCGTGTGACAGCCAATGATCTTAAAAATATTATTTTAAAACTCAAAATATTTTATTTATTTTTTAAATATATACTATGGTTTTCATATAATTTATCTTTTAAAATTATTTTATTTGGGACTATCAGAAAAAAAGGATCTGAATACTAAATTACATACCTTTGAATATTTTTTATCTTTATTAGACAAAACAAATCAAGACATCAAAACAATACCATTGTAATACGTAATTAAAACAATTAGAGAGCCTTGTTTATGCCCTTTTAAAAAAGTAATAGTGTTTATTTCGTGCTATAGTAACAATATTCGGTTTATTTCTTTATCTATATTATTATATTCAATAATTATATTTTTTAAATTAAAATTTGTTTGTTAATTGTATGAGAAAAAGTGGAATTTAACTGACGATAGATTACATTAATGTCGGAGGAAAAAATATTTATTGAGAAATTTGGCAAGAAGTACTACTGTCTTCGTCAAAGAAATACCATTCCATGCCAATCCCCCAAAAAGAAAACAAGCGACTCTTTGAACGGCATTAATAATTGCACTAGAAAAAAAAGGACATTAAAAAAAGATAGAATTGTGAACCCCAATCAGTTGGAATTTGAAGAGAATGGACTTTACAAATCTGTAGACATATTGGAGAACATTGTGTCTTTTAAGGTAGGCATTTGGCTTGTTTAAAATTATGTATTTCACTTCGAATAATATCATGTTTGAAATCGTGAATACCTTACCTAATATTATATTATTATTGTAATAGCTATCTAACATTAAACAATTCAAACCACCAGCTAACAAAAAAGCATACTTCGATACAAGATTACACGAGTTTATAAGAATCAATGAACTGGCCGTTGGTATTTTAGACGAAATACAATATTCTACCGATGTGATAAATGATTTAAAAACGGTACAAATCATATTTAATCATAATCTCTCACAACTTCAATGCATTGAGGATGAACAAAAATATATATTGGAAAGGATGAATAAAATAAAATTGAGTTGTATGGATAAATTTTTAAGATTCGTATCATGTCCTTGTTGTTCGTAATATTGAAACAAATGCTAAAGAAATAACCTTGCAAGGATATATCATAAATTATATGCCTATTCTTAATATAAATTATTAAGTATAAAAAAAACTATTTTAATGATAATTGTATTGTTTTATTACTAATTTACATCAAATTCGTATAAAAAAATCTTTGTGATATTATGTATTATTGAAAATTAATTCCTTAATGATTTCTGTATTAAAAAGTAAGAATTACCCATAATTTAACCAGGGCTTGCAAACGTTATACTAACATTACAATTATAACGCTATATTTGACAAAATATGATTGAAATTGGTAAACATAATTAAAACAGAAAGCCATAATCAAAAATAATTAAATAAGTACTGCAAAACAAAACATAACGATTATAAAAAATATATTATAATAATATATCATTAAACAAAACATAACGCAAAATTTGATTTATAAAATTCCATTGAACGAAATATAACGTGAAACGAAATAATTTTAAATCCGTTTATTTAAAAGTTATATTGGTTTCGTAGAAATATTTATTTTATGCATACGGACATTAGAATTGATTATTAAAATATTATATCCTGTATCCAAGCCATTACCTACCCACATTAGTTATTATTAAAAATTTGAATAGGTATTAACACTATTATAAATAACGACACTCGCAAAACTTGTATAACGTTTTAATTCTAAATAACCACAAACTCAAAAATTGTGTAACGTTTCAATTGTACCTATATAACATAAAACAGAATTTTTTCTTCAAATGCAAGCCCTGAACTTAATTTAAAATTGTATTTTAATGAATTGTTTAATCAGTGTAAATCACGTGCTCTTATTAAATTTCAAATACTTTTCACTAAATTCAACGTGCATGTCAAAAAAAAAAAAAAAAAATATTTTTAAAATGTTTTGTGATGTATCTAAAATTCAAAATATTAAAATAATACCAAAAAAAAAAAAAAATTGGTGATATTAAAGTTGGTTGTAATATTTTTACTATCATTCTATCGTTATCATTACCATAATCATTATATCATATTTGCATAAATTTGGAGCGTGATCATCATTAGGTAAGAACTCAAAAATTCAAATAACATTTTTCTAAATTGTGTTTATCTGGAACTGTATTGATTTAGAAACATATTTTGTTTGAAAAGTATTTGCTAGGAAACAGTATTTTTTTTGGAAAATATATACTCAAAAACGTATGCATTTTGCAATAATTATCAACCATTAGAAAATATTATATTGTCATTGTATTTACTTAGAAATATTTATCACAATAGCATTACGCTAGAAACGTAGGTATTTAATAGGATAAGTATTTGTTCGGAACTGTATACCACCGTAATCCAATAATAATATATGTAGGTACATTACTAAATAGTTTCCATGAAGAAAATACCCTATCCAAATACGATTTGAACAAAATATTATTCTGCAGTTTATTACAATTCCAATAACATATAAAAACATTTTAAAATTTCTTTTGATCTCAGTATGACAAGCGAAATCGGTGAGTAATTTAGTTTCCATGACAAAACAAAGAAAAGTCTATTCTAGCTCTATAAAATATACTATACTAAGAGGTTTATTTTTTTTCAACGTATTAGAACTTGTAACAACTATTATATAGTATTAGGTATATAATATAATATTGTAAAATATATAAATTTAGCAATTTAGGTCAAACTATCTTATAGAAATATAGAATATGAACTATAATACTATAATTTTTTAATTTTTTAATTTAAATTTTTTCAATGATCTCAAACATTCTTACACATCTATGTAGGCCCGGTAGGGCAAGGATTCATCACTAATAATCTGGGTGGTCACCCATCCGGGAACTAGAGACGCCAGCCTCAGAACACTTAAGTGACTGAAGCCAACCATCGAGCCACACCAGGCCCCCAATATTGTCAATGAGACTACAAGCTGTAATATTTATATAATGACGAGAAAATGTCTTTGAATATTATAATATAATCATAATATAATATAGGTTAACTATATATTGTGTGTTATATGCCTTCTGTCCTTCGACGAACTCTTAATTCTTGAATTCTTTCACTGACCTATATATTACTTATGTAATATTTACTCCAGTTTAAACCATATATGCGTTTCCCATTTAGAGACCATTTTCGCTAACTATTTGCAAATTGAATCCTTCTCTAGAAGGAAGTTAGAGAAAAATTAGAAGTTCTCTAAATGTATTTGATTTTGTGTTTAAGTATTTTAAAATCACTGACAGGTTGGATTGATACAACAGGTCATGATCACGACGTATTTGATGAATTAAATCAAATATTTTTAATTATTACCGCCAAAGTCAATAGAAGCAACCTGCTCGGATGCAATCACTGTAGTAGAACATAATTTTATTCTGTTGTAGCTCAAAATTATTATTCGCGGAGACTTGACACTTTTACGTAGTTATATTATTGTATTTTATGTAGAAAATTAAATTTTTCAAACATTTAGATTAGTTTTCAGCTATTGCCTATTTATACCACAAAATATTCCTATCCCCGTTTTTTGGAAATACGATATTGACTCAAAAGATAGGCATAAGATAGATATAATGACAATAATAAATTATATAAATATACAGTAGGTACCTATGTATAATGTATCATAATATAATGATTAAATATTAATTTCTATAATAAATGCAATTTTCCGACAAAAATTTAATTAACTTATCATACTTTATAGGTACAAATATTAAAATAAATTACTAATTGCAGTATAAATATAATAATATAAAATATCATAGGCTGACAGATCATCTCCGCTCAGAATTGTTTTTAGTATACAATGATATATCATTAAATTTAAATAAATCGCATCATTCACGTGCATTTCAGTGACCCAAACGATATATTATACTAAACAGCGGAGTGGTGTGCCACTTCGCCGCTATTTTTTTCAAAATTGGATTTTTGATGAAATTACTTAAAAATCATGTAAAATTCTCTTAAAAATACATTGTTAAGAACAAAGATACCAAAACATGGAAATAATTCGTTGCAAGTAGATATCCATTTCTCTAGGCATGGGACAGATTGGTACAAACATCAGCATTCGTGTATAAAATGTATAAATGTATAATATACCAGTAGCAATTTGAAATACTTGTAAATTAAAAAACTTTTCACTAGGTATATTGTATTACATTTTAAGCATTCCCAAGTATTGAAATATTATGACATTACGGTATCAATGTATAAAATGCACTGCGTAAAGTTAAGTTGTTTTTTTCATCGAAGAACATTCTCTGAATTATATCAAGTAATTAAATACTATTGTGAATATTATAACCACAATAATAATCATAACGATTTGTTTGGTGTCAATATTTACTAAAAAATAGTTTAAATTGTGTAAAGATCAGCAGCTGTTGTATTTTTGTTAATCTGTCAACTTTTTGATTTTCTAGAAAACTGAAATCTAGAAAGTAGAAAGCGCTCATTGAATTTGCAATTAATATATACGCGTAAGACACGGAACTTTTTTACTAGCTTCGGAATCTGTAAAACCATAAAGTAGAGTACACACTGATTTTCAAACGACTAACCATAAACTGCAACGAAACAATAAAAGCGTGCCCAGAACATCCCACGGCAGCGTTGTTTCTTCTAGAATTTATTGAAGGGGGTGATGAAGGGTTTATATGAGATAACTGTGGTCGCGTAAGCCGCACTTTGGTGTCGTATATATCTACCGCAGACGGAGGGGGGGAATGAAAACTCCGGGGAAGTGTTAACGACGGTTGTAATCATATAAGGTCAAGGCCAGCGAGAATGGAGGTCACAAGTCCGAAACGAATGTATACTTATATACTATATTTGCGCAAACAGAACTCGATTTTTTTACGATTATAATGATCAATTTTAAGCCCACAAACCAGGCAAATATTTATTCAACACAAACAAGAACATTTAAACAAGAAAATATTGAAACTTTGTTACATTTTAAACTAAAAAATATTTTTTATGAAAAACGAACCAAAATTCTTTTTACGGATATAGAAAAATGCTATCAACATACTTTTAAAATACAAATCAAAAACATTCATAAGTACACAGTATTTATACATACCATTCCCCCACATCGTTGAAACAACTGTAAACATTAGATGTGTAAACATTAAATTTCGGACTGCACATTTAATTTTATTCTCGCTACCGCCTTAGAAAAAGGAATGTATTACATATATATATATATAATTATATATGTATAATGTTTTTATATGTAATAAATTAACACTGCAATTCTAACAAAACAAATAAATACTTCTTTTAATAAAAAACAGAAAACATTAATAGCACATAATTATGAAAACTGAATGCCTTTTTTTACTATTTAACCATTTTAATACCGCAGGTTGTGGATCGAATTCAGTTACAACAGGCAATATTTATATACAACGAATTTTTGATAGTTTCTGTAGATAAAGAAGATCTCTTACAAGTTTTCAATACGTTATAGTATGATATGATACGTTCAACATTAGCTGAATGTTGCTTGGCAGCTATAATTCGTGCCACAGCAGTACTTAAAGATATCCAACATTCATTACTTAACAACATTTTCAATATATCCTTAGATATTTTTTTATTTTTAAATGTCTGAATACATGATGCTTCTCTGTAAGAAATTACAAACTCAATTAATTCGAAATCAGAGCATATTAAACTATGACATTTGCTTAGTTCTTCATATGTGGCATGTTCGTTTATAGTTGCAAGTGGTTTTAAGAATTTCCGTTCCATTAGGTATGTCCAAACGCTCACTAATATAATTTAAAAGGTGTTCAATAATATCATTCCTAAGTGCTGAAAATGAACTATCTTCCGAAACATAAAGATTACGGTTCTTATTCTGTCTTCCCAAATTTGGTTTATCAAATAACTCAATGTCTTTTAATTTTATAACTGTTTTATTTGAGTTTGAATTATTTTCAGTAATTATTTCTTTAGTGATTAATTCTTCCCAGCCTCCAACTACAGGTGCTTTCCGCAAGTTCTCAATATTCTTTGTTAAGCCATTTGTTCCTTCTTCAACATCAAAAATTAACAAATCATCACACTGTATTTGTTTTTGAAATCTTGAAGTCTGTGAGAAAACAAAGTAACTTAAATTTATTAATATCAGTAAGGACTTTATAAATACCATTGGCTTTTGAATATTTTTCTTCTTGTAACTTAATAGTAAAGCATTTTATAAGAATTCTCCAATTCCTCAATATACTGACTAATAAACTATATGTAAATTCTGTCCAACGAACATCGAAGTATTTTGTCAGCTGTACATTTTTAGTATTTTCATCTTCTACTATTTTTTTCAACTCTTTAGTTCTTACGCCTGATTGATGGAAATATGATGATATTGAAGAACAACTTAAAATAATTTTAGATACTTCTGGAACATTTTTAGTAAGTTTTTCCCAAGCTAGTGCAGATCTATGAACTGAACACCAAATATTCATCATAGGAATTTTTACTAATTCTTGTTGATGTTCATTTTCAAGTAATGGCCAAAGTCCATTTTTGTGGCCAACATTTATATTTGCACTATCCGTAACGAAAGATGATACTAAATGTAAAACTTCCTTCCAATTTATTAATTGCCCAACTGCAGTTTGAATAGTATCATAATGCCCTAAAGCATCTTTATTTTTTGGTTCTTTAAAACTGATAAATATAAGTTCAATATCCCCTTTTTTTGTTACAACTTTAGCCGATACATGAATATTATTGATTTGAGTACGATCTACAGAACCATCACACCTAAGAGAGATAGCCAGACATTTCTTTAATTTGTTTTTTAAATTTATTATATCTGCTTCCACAATATAATTCATTATCTCTCGATAGTTAGAGGGAGAAACATACTGAAAATCTCCTTCTTATGTTTCTAAAATGGGAACACTTTTGCTTAAATCTAAGCGTTGCCTTTTTAAATCCACAACTTCTCTGGATGGCCATGACCAAGCACTTAATGTTCCTCTTTTAAAAATAAATTTACATCATTAAAAATAGTGCACATAAATTGTCCTATCCTATGAGCAACTTTGTGATTTTGTTTGGATATTAATTTATTAATAGGAGCTGATTTATCAATTTCAGAAACAGACAATAGAGCCAAATTATTAGCACTGGTTAGGTTAGCACTAATAATTATTAAAAATTACCTAAGAAATTCAATGAGTCAAGATCAGTTATCAAACATTGCTATTTTGAATATCAAAAAAAATAAAACTAAAAAATTAAATATAAGTAAAATAATAGGCAATTTTGCCAACTTAAATGTTAGAAAAGTTAAGTTTTGTGAACATGTATTATTTTTTTTTTTATATGAATTAAAGAACCTACCCACCTTTGATATTATTTGTATAATTTTTTTTAATCTATACTATAAAATATAAATATATAACGAAAATAATAAATTTATTGTAGGGCACCATAAGTAAATTTGTCACTAGGGTACCTTAAGGTGTAGTTGCGCCTTTGATAGTGGGTTTCAATTTTTTAGTTCCACATGGCGGCAAAAACTTGATTAGTTATACTTTTTGTGGTGATTATCTCAAAGACTATAATAATCACAAGACTATAAGACATAAGATAATATAAGACACGATGCGTCTGAATAGGTATATACATTTGTATCAAAAGAGAGGTTTGCCCATTAAAAGCTCATTATTCGCTTAAACGACTGTCGTTTTTAAGTGCCCGCCGTGGTGTGCTGGCGGGTATTATTTTTGAAGTTACGCCCGACCACTTGGCGCCACCCTTTTCGGGGACCTTATTTTTTTTAACGGAAGTCATTTCAGTCTACATGAAAAATTATAATTTCTCATAAATTCTTTTTTAAAAATAAATACAGCTATAATATTTCTTTACGTTTTAGTAATTTTCACAATATCAATTTATTAATATATACATCGGTAATTATATCTGTATAATATATAAATTGAATTTAAAAATATATTTTCCATAGTTTATACGTATTTTTTACTATTATTCTTTATTTCTTTATTTTTTTGATTTAACATTTATTTTAGTTATAATAGCTTATTTTCAATTTTTTTTTTTTTTTTTGACAACAATTTTGAATGTATAGGTATATCAGTCATTTTTATGCAATTTTACAATGATCTGTGTGTTTTTTTTATGTTTTTATTTAAATTTTTTTATTTTTGTGTCTGTCATCACGGTTTGGGGCAGTAAAACTGCTTCGATTTTCTTCGACAATATCTTGTTCGATGGGAAAGTGAATCTAATTGGTGCAATTGGGAAGTCAAATTTTAAAATTCTCAAAAGTTTTCAAAAGCGCCGTGAAAAACCACATAAAAATTAAGGAAAAACAGGAATTTTTACTCAAAATTGGCTTTAGTTTTTGGTGTAACTTCAAAACAAAGGAACGTATGCAGTGTGATTTTTTTATCGTGAACCAGTTAATATCTCGGGAAGTATTAGGAATTAAAAAAATGTTTTTAAATAAACTGTTTTAAATCGTTTTAAATACATTGTTTAGAACACAAACAATTTGTTATGTCTGAAACATCGATTTGAACATAAGAAACAGTTTAAAACAAAAAATAAAAATATACCATCTCTGTGTATAAGTATTTATAATAAAATAGTGTAGGAACCTCCTTTCTCCTTAAATCGATTTCCACGGGGTGCTGCCATTGGGTGACTTCCCCTCACCGCCAATCAAACCAGATCAAATTTATCTATTGTATAACGTGTAAATACAGATTGTAAATATAAATTTTTGTTCAATAAAACAAAAAAAAAAGTTTTCACATGTTATTTTTAAATTACAGTAAGCATGTTTATAAATGTGATTTTTAATTCTAATATATTATAATATAATAATATATGATATGATCATAATTGTATGATACAACTCCCAACTAAAATTGTCAGAATATACAATTAATTTATAAAATACTATATCATCGACCTAGTTATAGTTTATTAGCAAGTTATTACCAGGTTGGTACTTCAAAATATATAATAATATACAATCATATAACCTTTGGTCTAACTGTATTTAAATTTACCTCCCATTTGAGGCGTATACAGTTAACTTTCTAGTGTATTATATGTTTTATTATACGAGTGGTATTTGGTCAATAATGCACACTACAAGAGGACCTAAAATACCAGCAGTTAACAAATTAGCAGCTCGAAACTACAAAAAAAATTCGGTTCAAATTCCACTCCAATCAAAATTGCCTAATCTCTCATATGTCATCAATCACCGTCACCCCTATTAATTCATCAAGGAGACGGCCACGAGATGCTCTTGAACAATAATGCACAAAAAAACATATCTAAATAATAGAAGGACGTTCTGTTGATGGACGGTTTTCACACTCACGCCCATCAATCCATCTGCTTCACCATCTATTATTATATCACACTTATAATATTACTGTGCTTTTTGTATAGATTTTAAATAAATTATTTTTTATTATATATTTGTCTTCCTTTAAAATGTCGATTAAATTAAGAAAATAAACACAATATCATATTTACATTTCACAGTTGGAAGTTTTCGCTGATAAGAAAAAAAACCGAAGTACCTATCGATATTATAGTGGAACCTCAATAAGTCGAAATTCGAGAGAAATTAAATTTTTTCGACTAGTCGAAGTTTTAGACTCACTAAGGGTACGACTGTACGAGTATGTTAACTTAGGTTGGATAAGGAAATGGAACGGAATTTCTTTCAACTTATTAAGGGTTTTCACTTATCGACGTTCCACTGTATATATAATAATTAGATGTTTATTATAAATGTAAACGATCGTTACGGAATTGCCATTCAAATATCACCGTACTACCCATAATAATCAATATGATAACAATACAGTTGTAAAATGGTGTGTTGTACACTTTATATGTGTCTTCCGTTTTGTATAATCTGCTAACAATTTAATCAGACAACAATTATTATCTCCATTTATATAGAGTGTCCGCCAAACTAGACTTTGATATTGAATTGTTTTATGTTATGTGTTTTTATTTTAATTTTTTGATCATCTCTATTCGCATCTGACCCGCTGCAGCATTACGATGGCCATAATAATTGCATTTCACATTTTAGACACGCACGCGTTATTATTTATATACGACCGGTCGTATTAGTGTCAGCGTTTTGTACATGACAACTTGTCGGCGTCAGAACACTTGACTTGAAATCATTTAAAGTATTAAACGGACCGTATGCAGTCGTCGTCACCAAAACGAGCAGCCTGTTAACAATTAAATGGCAGGCGAACGATACTTGTCCGCCGCAGCCGTCTTCGCTGTGGGGTGGAAACGGCTGAAACGGCAGAAACAATGTCGACGACGTAGCAGTTATCTTGCGCGTGAAGTCGATTATAACGTCCGAATTTATAACCGAGTCCGAGAAAAAAATACACAAATGTCATCGCGTAAAAACAATAAGAAAAATCGAACATTTTCTTTTCGGTGATTTGACATTATTATGATATAGGTAATATAATTATTGTGCAGCGTGTAATAGCGTAAGACCTGAAAAATGAAAAAAAAAATGATTCTACAGTTAAATGTATGAAAATACTCAAAATAAAATATCAAGCATAATTATTAATAATTGAAGATTTATTGTGACCAAAAATTCCTAAAAATAGTATTTTTAATAAAGTTATGATGCTTAAAATTAATTTAATCCAAACAATTATTATAGATATTTAAATAAAATTGTAAAAAAAGGTGGATAAGTGGATGTCGCTCTGCTGTACAGTAGGTTACAAAAACGATTCTGAGCGAAAACGGTCAGTCAGCCTATGATTTTACCAAGTATATTTGATGATATTATTGTGAATAAAGTAATTTATATATAACCTATTTACGTGGAGCCTTGTTTTAAATTTTCAATCTTTAGCCATAAAAGTTAAACATTTTATACATTTTTAACCACAAAATAATTAATAAATTATAAATTTGATAAATGTTGTCAAAATTTGAACTTTAAATGCTTATAAAAAAAAATTGTGCCTATGTATTTTTAATGTTTTTTAACTGTCATTAGAACGATATATCAGGAGCCTTATATTAAATTTTCACGCTTTTTTACCCAACAAATAATATTGTATTGATATTTATAGAAAAAAAAATTGAAAACTGACAATGTCCGTAAACAGCTCAAAAAGAGTCAAAATATTTTGAAAATTTTATCAAGTATAATAGCCATATAAGAATTGATAATATAAACATATGATAAATTGTGCCTATAGATTTTTAATATTTTTCAAATGTCATTGTAACAATATATTAAGAGCCTTGTATTAAATTTTAAAGCTTTTTTATAGAACAAATAAAATTGTATTGACATTCATAGAACCTAACCAAAAATGTCCGTAAACCGTTCAAAATAAATCCAAATAATATTAATAATACTTTTTATCGTATATAGAAAATGATAATATAAACAACCAGTGAAAATTTCAAGTATTTGTATTTAACTACTTCGGTCATTTGATTTAAATTTACACCAAAATTCAAAATCGATTTGGTCGAAAACCGATTTAGTGTAAAAATTCCCGGCGCTTTTTAACACTAATGGGAGTATGGGATTTTGACCTCCCCAATGCACCAACTAGATTCACTTTGCCATCGAACAAGATATTAAAGTTGAAATCGAAGCATTATTTCGACTACTTATCGTGTACACAAACAAATAAAATACATTAATAAATAAAAAAAAAATACATCATTGTAAATTCAATACATTCATTTATTTTTATTTATTATATTAATTAAATCACTTAATCAATAATCGTGATATTTTTGGTAAAAAAATATTAAATTGTAATACGCATATGAAATAGTGAAAAAAAAACCCCTTTGAAATAATTTAATTTTTTTAATGCTTCATTTGAATCATCAGTTATTGGCTCTGTTATTTTAGATATTAAATCACAGTCTAACTCAATACTTGAATATTTAATAAATTGTATTGATCTATTACTACCTGCGTATATAATATTATAATAGGTACATAATACATATTTACCATCTTAAATTATTAGGATTGGCTTATATAAATACATACATAATAACAGTTACGATATTTTCAAATTTATAACCATTATTCTGTTCCACGATTATAATTATGAAAAATGCTGCATGCATTTAAAAATGCCACTACACAGCTAGTTACATGAAAAAAAATGAAATTTATTTAATAATATTCCAAAATTGTATTCAATATTTCTCCGTAAGTTACACTTCACGATTAACGTTGTTTAATTATTTTATTTTTAATATTATAATTTACAACATTTTTATAAATATACGTTTGTAAAATATTTTTTGATTACCCGAGAACTTCATCAGGGATTTAGAGTTACTTTTTTTATCGTTTCTAGGAAAAAATATTTGGTTGGGAAAATTTAAAGTATTATTCTCCAGGTTCTGGTAAAACAGGTATACCTACGGTTTGTAAACACGCTTGAGTCACAACATTTTCCTCTAGCACCAATATCCACAAAACTAAACCAATAATTTGTGTAATGATGAAAAAAAATGTTATACAATTATTATGAAACAACGAAATATATTTTGTAGCATAATATTGGTGTTCATAAGTGTTTCCAAACTAGAGGAACCATCACAGTTTTGAAAATATGATAATTTCCCAATGTGAAAAGTCCAGTCCATGAAGTATCCCAAGGATATTGCTAAAAATTATTCGATGTTATTATTTACATCCATTTTAAGTTAATAAGATGTTTATAGGTTTGCTAATACAAGGTTAAACGACTTTTAAAAACATCTTTCAAAAGTAGTTAAAAAATAACATCTTAGAAAGAACCTCCTTTAACACATAAATTCAAAATCATATTTAAAAAATTATATTGATTGCTTTTAACACTTGCTAGTATAAAATCTTAACTTAAACAATCGTCGATATGTACCTACTAGTAAGTAGTAACTAACGAACGGAAACAACTTGGAAACAAGGTGTTCTAAACCTATACATAGAAACGTATAGGTAATAAAATAAAAACTATGCACTAATTAAATACTAATTATTCTTGCATATTTGTTATATGTAATAACATGTAGAATGGACGAGTATATACTAAATTTAAGAAACCTTGAAAAAATTAAATGAGAACTGTTTGATAAATTAAAAATAATTAAAAATTCATATGTGTTTCTATTTAGATAAATTATCATGTACGTATTTAGATAAAAATAAGTAACTACATCGCTTAACTTTATTCTTACATGACATGATGAATGATCGTGTTCGATAACTAAGCCTATTCAAATAATATTGAACATTAATTAATTAATTGCAAAATACAAAACAAAATCTAGTTTTTTTTTGTTTTGGAAATTTTGGTCAAGTTTGCGTCATTTGATAAAGTTAAACAGCTTGTTTTCATAACTATGGATCGAAATCACGAGCAAGCAATTCAATTATATATTGTATACATATATTTTTTTTGTAAAATAGTATTACATTATTCTATTAGTATATTTATATTTTAAAGTTGATCGAACAGAGTAAAAAACTCAAAATTGTAGACCATAGAGCCGTGTTAAATTTTCCTACTAGGTTTTCTATTCAGGTGATCAAATATCAAAACCATAATTTGACATATTATATCCTGAGTTCATAACGAATGGCGAATTACTGTTTCATATATTATGTGTGGTTGCTGAATCAACAACGTATTATCAACATTGTTGTATTTTCTGTGTATTTCCTACAAAAAAATTGAAACTTGTACGATTATAGTTATACGTTTTTAAAGTTTGGATAAATGTAATAAAATGGCACAGTGATTGTTCTATCTCCCTTTATTATTATATTAACCTGCTTCAATAACCTAAGTCCCTTCCTTTAATTTTTTTCAATGTATAATACATTAATGGGGTCTAAAACTGATAACCGTTAAAGATTTGATAACTGAAAACCGAATATCGATAGTCAGTTTAATTTTAGTTATTTTACCGATGCTCAAAATAATTATCTAAGTACATCTAAGTATCACCTTTTATTTTTAAATCTAGTTTAAAACCAATATCTATTTCCGACCAAATTAATTCGTTGTTTTTGGTATCTTGATATCTATGAAATACACAAAAAATATTTTGTTTCGAAAAATACAATAAGCAATGTTCATAATATGTTGTTTATTCAGTAAAACTCATATATTATGCAATAATAATTCACCATGCGTCGTAAACTCCATAGGCACCTATATTAACATTTTTGTTGTTTTTTTTATCACTTGAGTAAATAATTAATATGCAAAAGTAAACCCGACGAAAATTCAATGTGTGCATTTGAACCGATTTTTTAAAATTGTCCACTTTGTTCGATCGATTTTAAAATACTACTAAGTATTTTCAAATGAGTTGCTACTAATAACCTAACATAGTTATAAACAAAAAAAAACTAGTGAGAAACATGTCTAAATACATAATTATCCTAGTCATATATTATAGCAATTTAATTGTATGCTTCCTATTCGCAGGCCCGGCTCAAGCTGCACATTAGTAAGAGGGCAGCATTTTCAAAATACTGATAATATTCTATTGTTAAGCGCGGCAAAATTTGATTTTTCCTAGTTCACTATTTTCCCTTGAGCCGGTCCTGCATATTCGTGATACATCACACTTTTAAAATATAAGTCAAGCCAAAGAAAAAATGTATGTCTGTTAAATTAAGCGGGCATCTAAATATACGAATACCAAAAGCTACAAGTAAACATTACTTAAATAAAGGTTTTAACGTTTCAGTTATAGGTATAATATTCAAGGCTGGGCATTTACGAGTTAAAAATTAAAATTAAGTTAAAACATTAAGTTAATTTTACTTTGGTTAATTAACTCGTTACTTTTTTTTTCAAATTAACTTTTAACTTAATAAGTTACTTTTTTCAAGAATAACGTGTTAATTTCAAGTTAATTTTATTCCAAAAATATCTTAATTAAGTTAATTTTCGTCCGAAGAATAATGCAAATTTTTGAATGTGTTTTTACTTTGATGTATCGTTTTAAATTTCCCCAGTAATTTTCTTGATCTTAACGAAACACTATCAAATAAATCATATAGTCTGGAATTTTTTATTTTTGCATATTAGCAAATTTCAACTTTACACTAAGTTAAGTTACTTATTTTTCAAAGTTAACTTTTAACTTAACGAGTTAACGAAAAAAAATACGAGTAACTTTTAGCTTAACTAGAGAGCTAGTTTTGCATTTTTTGTGATGTTTTTGCAAAACCGGTCATATTTTATAAAATAACATTCTAATAAATATGTTATTGATTATTGTCTAATTTTAAAAGTAAATAGGCCGACTGTGTGCGAGCAGCGTTCATAATTTCGTATTATTTCATATTACAATAATTGGTTCTAATTTTAAACTTTTGATGTCTGCTGATCTTGATTGGAACCATTTTTTATGATTTACGGCAGCGATTACTTGTGTTTTCGATTGAAAGTCTTGTGATTCTTAGGCACGTCTTAACTTGTACCCAACTTTATTAGAAAATGCCAATTTTTATGTATTATCATTGCAAGTGTGTCTAATATGTAAACGTTTTCGGTCAATATTTCCAAGAAATATCCTTAATTATAACAGTAGACCCACATCATTTATATTCGTCGTAAATAATTAACATAGGTACGTACTATGTGCAATTATTGACGATCATATGAAATTGGATAAACATTTTTCGATTTAACAAAAGTGGTTGTTTGACCAAAAAGCCAGACAAAACTAAAGTAATTTGGTTTAACAGATTTAAATTTTGAATACTAATTAAAAAAGGGGTTGTCGTTTTCGGTGTTAAAGCCCAGTCTACTGGATTCTTGATCGAAGTATTTTTATATTTGTATTAACGCAGAAAACTACAACCAGTCGGAGATACCCTGGAATTTGGGAAAACGGCGGAACAGTGTACATGGTAAAATTTTGTTGGTAAATTGATAAACAGGTCAAGTATACGGGATCCATCGGTCATGGAAGACTCGGTGAAGATAACAAAATTATGTGCGGAAAACTGGTCGTTATGGAAATTCCAGATGGAGGTAATACTTAATAAAAGGGGCATAAAACACACATCATTGTAAAATTAATACATTCATCGTTCCACTCAGAATCTTAAATATAAATTGCAAAATGTTGAAAGCTAAATACTAAAACATTCCACTATTTATTAAACTATAATTTCTTTTTAGTTTTTAGTTTTTACAGGATGGAATTTTCAATATATTTATACCTACTAATTTCAAACTATTTATGGACATTCAAAAATTGTATTATTTGTTTAAATTTCATTTTAAAAAATGTTGATAGTAACTTTCCTGTTTTTTGATATGTTGGGGGTTTGAAGACACGTGTTTATTTAAATATACCTATAGTCGTGCACGTCGTGCAGTGTATAATAATGTTTCATCATGAAATCAAGTGGCGTGACGAAGGACTTTATTTGAGGCACGTGCCTCAGCTTAAAGAGTGGTGGCTAGGAGACTAGGAGCATTTCACATATAGTAAATAATTTATTAAGTACACACTAAGACTAAGCCAATCATTCTCAGTTACCTTTTAAGGTTAGGTTACCTATATACATTTTTGTGCCTCATAAGTTAATGAAGTTCGCCACGCCACTGATAAAATCAATCTCAAATTCATATAACCGAGTAAACCAGTAATAAATAGTTAGTTAACAAAAATATAATGTTAGATGTTTGACATAATTGACGAGTTTATTCAAGCACAGTTCCTTTGTATACTGTAGTGGATTGGAATTATTGTATTAACAATTTGAGATTTATAAAAGAGAAACACTGGATGTTGTTATAATAGCGAATTAGTTTTTAATGTTTACAGTAGAATAAATATACATTTGAGTTTACTACGAGAGCGATGCGATAGTAAAGTGATGCACGATGGGGGATAGGAATCTACCAAACGGTATGACAGTCGGTGCAATGCCACAATACTCTGACTATTGCCCCATGAACTGCGACAGATATATGATCAATGCAATGCCGGAATACTCTGACTATTACACTATTGACCGATATAAATACCGTCCGATAGGTTCGGGTGTGGAAGTTTCTACCTGAAATGTGCAAGTCTGCCCGGGTGGGTCTTGCTACAGATCAGGTAAATGACTGATGCTTGTTCGTCGGTCGTGCAGCCTTTTATATGCGGTCTATCGGCGATTTTTTCAGCCGGTCTCGTATTCTGTGACGGACTAGTGAGTTACCGGTGCCATGTTCTGTGACAGAAACCCGAAACTGCAAAAGTGCAATCGATGATAGACACATAAATATTAATTATATAATTAAGAACAGGGCGTACTAATAGTAATAATTATAATAATAACAATACAATGATAAGCGTGAGGATGACGGGAGGGCAGTGGTGTGCGTTATCTTCGCGACTGTGTGTGTGAACATGCTGCCCCCTTTGAATGCATCCGGCTAACGAGATTTAATAACTTGGCAACTGGCTACAATCCAATACTGTTGCTGGATGATGGATTGCAGTGTTGTAGCTCCCAGGTGCTTGTGTTGACGGTGGGTGTCGTCAATTAGCAAGTGAGTAAATCGATGTGTCCACGGCAGAAGCTCGGGTGCTTCTGCTCATACGGAAGATCAGCATGAACCAGATGACCTTCAACTCTAAGGATTCCGCGTTTGTCAACAAATGGATTCAAGCCACGTAACTTGCTAGCGCCTTTGTGAGTAGGATCACGGAGACGCGTTAATACGTCACCGAATGCTTGTCTTTGTACGGCGAGTATAATGACCTCCAGTGCGTGACTTAGTTGAGTGGTTGATTGTTCGATTCTGTTGGGTTTGATGTTCGCAAAAACTCGTTTACAATATGCGATGATGCAATGATCTTTTGTAATGACGAAATTCGACGGGAGAGGTGGTCAAAAATGGTGCTGGTTGGGATTATCACGAGGACTGTGGGTCGTGCTTCGAGGTCTGTGACGGCCGTAACAGAAAATAGTGGCCATGTACTGTGATCTTGGACCAGGAATAAGGTCCATTCCACCACATTTGATGGTTCAGGAGTTCAGTAGGGTAGAGTCCACGAGATGCACAGTCTATTTGATTTTCGCTGGTTGGAACATATCGTCAGAGTGATGGTGGTGTGAGGCTCTGGATCTGGCTGGTTCTGTTTGCAATAAACGTAGCCCATCGATGTGGAGATGATTGATTCCAGGCGAGAGTGGTCGTTGAATCAGCCCAGGCGTGCATGGCGTCGATGGATAGTAGTTGGTTGAGAAGTTCGTAAACATAATGCAACAGTTGAGCTGCCAACACTGCACCGCACAGTACTAACCATGGAGTAGTCACTCGTTTCAGAGGTGACACCTTGGATTTTGCTGTTATGAGGTTGCAATTGACGTGGTTTCCAGAATCGCAACGTAGGTACACTGCGGCCGCATAACCCTTTTCAAAACTGCCTGAGAAGACGTGGTGTTTATACTGAGTTTCTCCTTCCGTGGTAAGTCGGCGGGGAATCTTCAGATGTGTATGCATTGAATTTCACTTTGAAACCGTTGCCACGTTGTTTGCACCTGCTCGAGAATGGGATCGTCCCATCCGATTCCTGATATCCATCGTAACTGCGTCATGTGCCTTGCCATAAAAGTGACAGGTGAGAGAAAGCCGAGAGGATCGAAAATGCGTGCAAGATCCGACAGGATCGAGCGTTTAGTTGTACTGGCATGTGAACATTGATAGGTGTAAGAGAAATGATCTTGTTTTGGATTCCATTGCATACCAAGGATTTTCAGCCCAGCCTCCAGCTTATCATCAAACAATACATCTGTTTGCATAAAGCGATTAATTGTGATTGTTGCATTAAAGCTGCTTCTGGGGAATCAGCCCCCGTAAGTATGTCATCCACAAACGTGTCTTGCATGAGGATCTGAACTGCGATGGGGAATTTGGTCTCCTCGATCTTCGCTAAGTGTTGTAAGGTTCGCATGCTTGATGAGGAGCAGAAGATGTACCATATGTTACTGTACAGAGACGGTATTCTATTATTGGTTCATCTGGTTCAATTCGCCAAAGAATCCGTAAATAATCATTGTCTTCAGAATGAATTTCAATTTGTCTATACATTTGCTTGATGTCAGCTGTAAACAGAACCTTGTGTACTCGGGCACGGATCAGAATCCGTGGTAAGTCCTGTTGATGCTTGCGACCTGTGTACAAGTAAGTATTGAGGGATCGTCCCATGGTGGTCACAGCAGATGCATCGAAGACCACTCGGAGTATAGTTGTCTTTCTCTCAGGACGCACGATGCAGTGGTGTGGGATGTAGTATTAATATGGAGTCATTCTTTGATTCATCGGGACTACTTCCATATGTTGACTCGCGAGGTAATCTCTCATGAACTCCTTAAATTGTCGGGAAAACTCTTCATTTTGCAACAATCGGCGTTCCAAGTACCAAAATCGTGTTTGAATCATGCTCCAAGAGTCTCCGAGGATTGGGTGAGGATGTTTCAATGGTAGCAAAATGCTAAATCGACCAGACGCAAGGTGCTTCACTGAGGTCGTGAATATTCTTTCTGCGTGGATTTCATTTGGGCTCAAATGGTGTATATGGGGTGGTTCCTCCATTTCCCAGAACTTTGACAAGGATTGTTCAAGTGTCAAATCAGAGGTGACTAACATTGACGTCACTGACTTAGGTGTCATTGCTGCAGCTGGTTCCATCAAAACCCATCCAAATACAGTGCCAAAGGCCGTTGGATGATGTCGATGACCAGCAATGCGGTCACAGGAGAAAATGACTGGTGCGACATCTGCGTTATCTTTATCTTTATCTAGATAACCTTATTATAATTTATCTTTATCTTTATCTCGGCTCAACATTGTTTATTTTATTACCTATTTATCGGGGTTCTAAATCGATTCGTTACTACAGTTAGAATTTGTGCACAAATGAATGTCATACGTAATAATAATATAATATGATTGTACGTGACACTCATTATGCAGTAATAATCGATGATCGTTATACTGCGTACACTTCTCGATTATCCGTGGGCGGATTATCTAGTTTGCTGGTCATGTATATTGTGTAGGTTTATATAATATAATTATAAGAATTAATATCATTATATAATATCATACGGCTTCAGTATTTGGATTTTCACGAGTTATATAAACATCTTAAGTTTTAAAATTTACCCCCGAAACGCTGTATATAATATTGCTTAATGCTCCGCGTCCCTCCCAGTGGTTTTGAGATCGAAAGATGGACTTTTTGTCAAGTTTTTCCTCCTATTACCTTGAGAATTGGCTCATCCGTGCGGTTGCCACGAATCCCCCTTAATTCGGCAGATAATCGACGGCCTACGTTAAGTATATAATATATTCTATTGTCAAGCCCGTATTGCGAGCACTAAGCTCGTTCACGACAAAAGCATCATTGTTAAAAACAAATAGAAAACTTCGTCGATAGTATATAATCGCTCCTCCGCTATGGACCTGAATTATGACTGCTACAGCAGTAGTTATTATACACAACGCAGTTATCGGCGTTCTTAAAATCACTTACCGCTACAGAATCACGAGATTATATTATAGTGGCCTATACAATAAAATGTATATATTATTATTACATTTGTAATATCATAGACCATTAAACCTTCCGATATCATTGGCGACTGTACACTCTTTAAGTGCATTACCACCCAAAACTCGTTGTTATTATATTATTATATTACGGACTGCTTGCAGATTAACGTCGAGACTCGCGTATTGCCTTATCGCACGTCATATTATGTCAATCGTTTTAGATCTTAGTCTTAAGTTTTCAACTGAGATGATGTTTTCTCGTAGTCCTTTCCGTAATAATGTACGTAGATATTATAATGTTGATATATTTATTAAATATAATTGGGGTCGACTGTGTTCGTTTATATTTGAGTAGGTATTAGGTAAAACTACCATATGCTGACTTGCGTTGATAATAATTTATAATAACAATAATATAACATACAGACATTATGAGAAAATATATATTATTATTATTATTGTTATTATTGCTGTTATTATATTTTAATTATTTTTCATGAATTTTGATTGTCTTATTTATACCCGAAGATGACAATAAAATATCTGAAGCAAATACGTATTGTAATACGCTGTATTAACATAATTTTCAAAAGCGAGAGATGACCAAATAGTTCCGGTAGGTACTTTAAAAGTGACTTGTCAATATGCAGTTGGCTTTTGTGAATTAAATTGTTCGTGTCAGGTATTATGTAGGTAACGTTATGAAACGAAACAATATATAAAAATTCATGGAAGTTTTGAATTTAAGCTGTTAATATTTTTAAGTAAACACTGATAAATGATAAGTAGAAATCGATACTGATTCCATGATACATTTATAAATACTTTTTTTCAATATAATAAACTCGAAATATTAAATATCAAAGGTATAATATATATAGAGTTTACCATTTGTAATCAATTCCAAATCGATTTTTAATTTTTTTTCCGTTTGGAAACTAAAACTATGTAGGTTAGGTAGGTACTCAAAAATAAAATAAGATATAAAAAATACAAATAATATAAAATGTCTTAAATATTTAAAGCGTCGAGCTTGGGTTACGCATTATATTTGTTTTTGTGTTTATGTGTTATTGTAGATTTAAATTCATAAAAATAAAAATGTAGTTTTAAAAGGTCGTCAGTATAATTTAAGTGAATTATTCTTTATGTTAATTTTTGAGACGTTCGGTCCGATCTACTAACTATGAAAACTTCTTAGACTTCTGTTTTTATTATTTCGATTTCCATTAAAGGAAATTTGTTACATACATTTAAATAAACAAATGTCATCTTTCACTCGAGTAAAGGATTTTAGGCACGCTTTATTTATTTTAAGCTCTGTTAAACTATATTTTGAACAACAATGGTTAAAACGTAACAATGAGACTTGTATCCTATTTTTGCAGAGGTCTTGCGAGTTTCTTATTCCAAAGGAATTTATATTTTATTTTCTCACAATATTCAATAATATCCTAACTAAGTTGTCAGGCTTCTTTCTCAACTTGAACAATGAAATTAAAAATACAATATTCATATACATTTTTGATATTTTGACCACATATGCTACACAATACTTGGTTGAATTAAAATAATTTAAAATATTTATTACGATTTACGAAATTGATATGTTTCTCACAATAAATTATTCTTATATTAAAATGATATAAATATCTAGCATATTAATTTTAGTGATTGCTCGTTATCTATGGACTCAAAATCTACCGGACCGTATCCAATCCAAGTTATATCAATAGATTTCTCGAGACAGGGAGAGAGTTTAAAACAGTTGTAATTTTTTTTTTCAACATAAAAAGTTCGGGTTAAATGATATGATGAACATTGAAAATATGTAGCTTCTTGTCTTGCTCTTTTCTTGCGTACGTAGAATGTTTCGGCTTTTCTTTTGTGTAACATATTTTCCGATGTTATATTTTGAATTTCTTTATCATCTGTGACCGGAGATAATGTTTTAAGTTTGGCCAGAAACTCGTCGCAGGTTGTACATGTGTCCGTACATGGATATCCAAACGATATATTCAATTCCGAATTTAAAATGCACCTATAGGTTTCGCAAGAAACAACAACTGTTGGATGTAGTTGTTTAAACATAGTAAACATTTTCTTAACATTCAAATATTCTGGTAAGTACATTTTTTTTTTATCTTTCAAACTATAGTGGCTTGGTCGCCCTTTAAATCTTTTAATATGACCGCATATCAAGCGTTTTGTATGTTCATTAAGTTTTCTGTGAAGTGTAGAATGTTTGCCTCTCATATCTCGTGGTGCCTGACCAGTCATTTTCATACCCTTTTGTAAGTATGTCAATTTATTTTTAGTGATATCGTGTAATGCACAGAATGTCTTTGCACAAACTGGTACATCAGGTTTATTTACTACATCATCATGAATACGAACTCTGTACGCAAAAGAAAAGCGTAAAAAGCGGCGCCTTCGCCAAGTCTTGGTCTTCTATTTTGTATTGGTAGTATTGTTATTAAACCCGCCAAATAATTATTTTGTTCGTCATGTGATTTGAGTTCATTAAAATGTCGTAGTAATTTAGCTCTATCAGTTTCATTAATGACTTCAAAACACTTAAAATGAGAACATTTGCAGTCTTTTCCCGCTTCATGTGAACTTAAATTAATTTTTTTGCCTACATCAGATAATCGTCCGGTTATTTTTTTTTCCTGGGTAACACACTAAAATCATCCTTGACCTGGTCTGAAGATATTGACATAATTAATAGAAAAACACTAACTAACTAAAAAAAAAAATAGTAAAAAGACACAATTTACACAACGGAATAATATTTTTCACTACTTATGATGTGAAAACTCGAACGTGACTAAAACTATTTGCGATAGTGATCGTAGTATTAATGATATTATATTATCAAGCAGCAGTTGTTTATATTATATTTATCGGTGGCTGGCAGTTGTCCGAATAATGATAAAGACCGATAAGAGTGGTTGTACGGTATTAACTTGTGGTTACCCTGTGACCAACTTGAGGTGGTGTTGCACAGCAAGTCGGGGGATATTTTCGATTTTCGAGCGGAGCGACGGCGCCGAGGAGCGTAGCGACGAGTGCCGCTAGCATGGCATCACTGTACGATGTTTTTTCAAATTGGTGTCACTGTAATATGCTGGTATATGCTGGTATGGTATTGTGGTATAAACTGCCTTATCATTTTTCGGACAACTGCCCCCAACCCTATATTTATCTGTACACAACATTAATCTATAGTTTAATCTGCTAGACCAGTACCTAATTGGGTTTTGCCAACTAAAATTAAAATAAAATCCAATCATCAAATTAAATGAAACACTTGTCTGGTTCTTTCCTGGTATAAAATGACTTGCCTTGTTCTTTTCCTGTATGTCAAAACTTTCGGTGGTCATAACTCACGACTAATCTGCTTTTTTCCCAGATTCGACATCTTGAATGATAGGATATGTCAATACATTTAATTTGATATAAAAATAACCATTTTGAAAAAAAAATGACTTTTCTAGTTTTTCCCCTGTACCCTTCAACTTATTTTTTCTACCTCTATAGGTTGATATAGGGTGGCACACACGTGCATTTTATTTTGGTTAAGGAAAATCGAATATTATTTTTATTTATTTAAATGGCTGTCGTAGTTGGTTACAGATTATATTATGACTATTATAATTAGTAGAAACATGACAAATCAAAATGTTTACAAATATATTAAACATAAAAATAAATCTTAAAGTATAATACTTATGAACACATATTTTATTAAAATGATAAGTTTTATGATTTGATTTCTTAAATCTGGACAAATTTACGTATCGAACGTGTTATTTGCAGTCACATAAAGACGAGTATCAATCTTAACTAAACTACTTTAATATCAATAATTTGACACATATTGTTTCATGTTTATTAAAAATATTTTTCATATGATATTTGACAAGGATACATTATATTGCAATTTTGAAGAAGAGTCCTTTATGAGTTTTGAAAATTCATAAATATTAAAATATTTGTAAAATACAAACGTAAGCGTTGTGTCTACAAAACTAAATTCATGATACCTGTTATGCCTTTCAGATTTTTTTTCATACGCATTTAAACATTATTTATTTATTTACTTTATTTTTATTTATCCTTCAAGAAGATTATAAATATAATATAACATGTGTGTTTTCTGTTTGGTCAAATTTAAATTTAAATAAACTTACTATTTCATAATATTATGGTATTAAAAATGACTATACATATTTTATACATGAAAACTATTATACCTATTTAAATAGTTATATTTATTTTATAATATAATTATATTAAAGGTACTAAATGTACGCCATACTATACCTCGTATTTGTTTTTAATCGTTTAAAATCGTTTTATACTCCGATGATTTTAAAATTAAATGTTATATCTAATGATTAAAATAAAATGAGGTCATTTTTTTTTTTATTATTTAAAACTTTACTACAATTAAATTTTATTTTTTATTTACAAAAATGTTTAGTATAAAATATCGTTTTGTACTTTTTCAGGCAATATATACGACAGGTAATATAGTATAATATACCTATCTACTACTATATATCAGAATTCTATTAATAGACACTGATAACAAATTATGCAGTAAGATAGTGCCAACACAAAAATCAGCCGCCATTTTAATTGAGATAGTTTTTATCAATTTTAGCTAGTGATTAGAAAACCTTCCAAACGACATTACAAAAATTAGATTATTCTATTATGTGAAAACTGATAAAAACAATCTCAAATAAAATGGCGATTGATTTTCTGTTATCGGCCTGCCACCCAAAAGTGTCCACCCCCTGTATATATGAATATAATAAGATATAAGAAAATACAACGTTTTTAAATAATTGGTTGTGAATTACTTATGATACTGTTTAAGATAAATCGCAATAAAAATTAGACTTTACTTTATGATTTTAGATATCACAATGGTAACAATTATATTTAATTGGCTAAATGTATGCTTTTTATTATACCTATATATATAGGTATATATGAAATTTAAAATATTAAAATAGAAGGAAAATTTAAAAAAAAATCTACAAAATATTTGTGTGTATATCTAATAATTTTGATTTTCTTTAATAATAGGTATAGAAAGTAATTTCATAGCATAATAGTTGATCAAAAAATAATTAAAAACTAAAATTCCCTTCAATGTTAATTCATGATTGCAACGAGAGTTGATTTTATTTGTGCAACCCTCAAACAGCAACAATCATTCCTTCTTCGAATAACAATCATTTGGAAACGTAATAATATCATGATACATTAAATTAATACCGAGACACAATTTCGATTAATTATCTTAACAAATAATCCATACCAAGTACCTACATTATATTTTGGTCTTATTTTGGCATTATAGGTATATGCCACTTTAATTTACATTTACTACAATCTATATTATAATCTCTCTTAATACCACACAGCTACTCTATAAAATTCATGAAAAAAATACTGTTTAAAAAGAACACAAATAAAACTAATGTTTAAATACCTAATCGTTACATTATGTTCTTCTAATAGAGTACGCAAGACCGGATTAAGAACCAATTGGGCCCCGGAACTGAAATTTCATATGAGCCCTTTTGACAAAACATGATTTACAAAGCAACTTGCTACGCTCGCTGAAACATACATTATCATAAGTAAACGTATGTTATATCCATTTTATAAAAGGTACATCTGATATCCAAACATCATAAAAATTCGCAGATCAGCACCTTTCACGTTGATGACTGTTATTATGTATATATATGACCATTGACCATATATGCTCAACAACAGGTTTTTATAAGAAAATTTACAATCTGTACAATTTGCGCAATAAGTACATATGATACAAGAAGATTATTTATAACAGTGTAAATGTTATAAATGAATAATCTTCACAATAAGTTGTTTATTTAGTAGGTAACAAATAATATAATATAACAAAATAAAATATTATTTACTATTTGTTAGCGAACGCCATATGTATTATTTTTTATATCAACTGAGTAAATAATTCGTTTGCAAAATTAAATATGGCAAATATGCTCTATAGGCACGCAGAACACACGTTTTTAATTTTTACGCTTTTTGACTTCAAAATACCACTAAAAATGTGATACGACACACTTTTAAAATAGGTACAAGTGTAAGTAAATATTAAAAAAAAAAATTCTCTTGGCACTTATCGTGCTCTTTTATTATTAACCTAGAAAAACAAAATGTATATATTTTATATTAATATTACTGTAAAAATGAATGTTAGATTGTTTATAAATCATAATTCAATATGAGTTAAACACATTACAATAGCATTGTCAGTCGTTAAATGGACAAAAAAACATATTATATTTACTATACTCTGGTAGTCTAAGACTCCAAGGTGTAGAGACCAGAGGGTCATGCAGAAATTCAGTTGATGAACAATATACAGAGTTCAAGATATTTTAAAAATTGAAACATGGAAAAATTCAGCTGAAAAAGATATTGCTACATTAGTTGTTACCAT